>NW_018223602.1:0-1347 GCF_001263595.1 Phalaenopsis equestris
CTACGCTGCATGCAAGATTTCTCCTTCATTACACAAGCCACATGATACTAAAAGGAGTTTGAAAGTATATGGCTCGGTTCGATCTTTACACACGAGGCTTCATCTTCTCCCTTTTCCTTTGTAAGAAGCCTCACACCAAAGACATGGCGCTGAAGCTTTCATTTTTTCATGCTGATCGCACCGCTCAACATCAGCTCTCCCACTCAAATCTACTTATCTGTTTGCCTCTTGTCCTTCTTGCACGACACTGAATTTGTCGTTAGAGCGGGAATCTTCTTAAGGTTCATAATGCTGCAAACGAGACACCCTTTTCTTTGTTCACAAAAGACACACAAAGGCTCCCTGCTACTCATGAGACAAGCCTCTCACTCGATTCAACGTATCCCCTGGCTTCAACACTCGTAAACAACACAACAAGTAGGTCCCTCGCTCCATTTCTTCACGTACAGGCTCTAGACGAGACACCCTTTGCCTATTCCTCCTTCCTTTGTTCACCAAAGACACACAACAACTCATTGCTACTCATAATAATGCTGCAGACGAGACACCCTTTGCCTCTTCCTCCTTCCTTTGTTCACAAAAGACACACAAAGGCTCCCTGCTACTAATGAGACTCATGAGACAAGCCTCTCACTCGATTCAACGTATCCCCTGGCTTCAACACTCGTAAACAACACAACAAGTAGGTCCCTCGCTCCATTTCTTCACGTACAGGCTCTAGACGAGACACCCTTTGCCTATTCCTCCTTCCTTTGTTCACCAAAGACACACAACAACTCATTGCTACTCATAATAATGCTGCAGACGAGACACCGTTTGCCTCTTCCTCCTTCCTTTGTTCACAAAAGAGACACAACGACTTCGTGCTACTAATGAGACGAGCCTCACATTTGATTCAACGTCTCCCTTGGCTTCAACACTCGTAAACAACACAACAAGTAAGTCCCTCACTCCATTTTTTCACGTACAGGCTTCTTCTGTCCTTACGCTCCTGTCTTTCTAGGTTTGAATGCAGATATTTGTTTCCTTAAAATGAATCTGTCGAGACTATTGCTTCCTTTCGGAATGAGACAAACCCCTTAATTATTTTTTTATTTTATTTTTTTTTTATTTTTGTTTTTATTGATTTATTATCTTTACTTTTTTTACTTATTAAAAATTTCCCCTTATAAAATGTTATAATCGAAATTTACAAAACTTCAGAAAATTTAACCACTTTGCTATGGAAACATATCCATAGATCTTAAAAAAAAATCTATTTCGTGTTAATTGGTAAGAAAAACAAATAAAATAAATTCAATATTTGAGATAAGAAAATTCAATAGAAAAATTTTTATACTTCTGAAA
>NW_018223603.1:0-1814 GCF_001263595.1 Phalaenopsis equestris
GAGAGAAAGTGAGAAATAATTTGAGATAGATGAGAAAAGATAGAGTGATTATGACAGAGGGGATATCTTGTAAGAGAGGAGAAATTAATATAGGGAGAAATAAGGATAGAACATAGTAAGATAGAGATTGAGAGAAGGAATATGTGAAAAGAGACACAAAGATTGAGAGAGGGAATAGGTGAAACGAGAGACAGAGGGAAAGTGGTGAGAATGATTGAAGAGGGAGAGAAAGGGAGCTAGAGTGGGAGTCGGAGAGAGAGTGCAAGAGAGAAATAAAGAGAGTGAGAGAGTGAAGAAAGCGAGAAAGAGAAAGAAATAAATAGAGGGATAGTGAGACTGTGTGTGATTTGTGAGAGAAAATAAGAAATAGTAAGAGAGATTAAATGTGGAGATATAGAAGTAGGGGCCATAGAAGAAACAACAAATGAGAAAGTATGTGTGTAATAATAGGAGATAAAGAGTAAGTAAAAAGTAAAAAAGATAGTAACTGCAAGAGAGCAAGAAAGTGGCATAGAACAGAGAGTGAAAGAGAGCAAAAATGGAGAGATTGAGAAGAAGATAGATAGAAGAGGTGTGAGAGAGAGTGTGTGTGAGGGAAGGGGGAATAATCTAGAGTGAGTGACAGAGAGAGGGAGGGAAAGTAAGAGAATGAGCGAGAGTAAGAGATAGAGCGACATGGAGAAATTTAGATGGAGGGAGAGGGATGAAGGGAGAAAGAGAGAGATTGAGAGAGAGTGTGTGTGAGGGATAGGGAGAAATGGAGAAAAAGTAAGCGAGATATAGTGGGGGATTGTGAGAAAGGGTGAGAGGAGAGTGAAGAGAAAGCATAAGGAGGGAGAGAAAAAAATGAGAATAGAGAAAGAGAGAAAGAGAGAGAGAGAGAGAGGGGGTAAGAATGAGTGGAATTGAAGAGAGAGAGAGAGTAAAGGAACTGGAGATGGAGAGAGAAAATGAGAGAGAGAAGTGAGAGTGAGGGAAGAGAGAATAGAGAGATGGTGCAATGAGAAGAAAAGTGAAGAGAGAGAAAGAGAGAGTGCTTAAATGATGGATCGAAATAGTGAAAGGAGCAAGAGAAATAGAAAAGAGAAATGAAAGAGATTATGAGAGAGTGAGAGATAGGGAAATTTAAAATAAAGTGATAAGGAGAAAGTAGGCGAGTGCGAGAGTAAGAGTGAAAGTGAATTTAAGGAGATAGGGAGCAATAAAGGGAGAGATGCAAAAAGAATATTACAGCTAGGAAATAAAGTGAGGGAAGAGAAAGAAAGAGCGGTGCATAAAGAGAAAAGTAGAGGGTGCAAGAGAGAGATAGAGAATGAATTAAGAAGGGAGGGAGGCAAGGAGTGTTCTTGATAAAGGGAAAGTGAGTGAGTGTGAAAGATAGAGGGAGGGAAGGTAGAGACCAAGAGAGAGCGAGAGAGCGCAATAGGGAGGGGGAGAGAGAGCATGAGGGAGGGAGTGAGGATTCAGAGAGAGTGTGAGAGAATGAGTGAATAAGAGGGATGGAGGTGGAGAGAAAGAGAGAAAAAGGGTGGGAAAGATGTGTACAGAAATCATTGGAAAATAAGTGAGAGAGAGAGTGAGAGTGAGAGTAAGAGAGAGAATAAGAGAAACTAGAAAGAGGGTGAGAAAGGGAGGGGAAGGAAGAGTGAGGGAAGAGATAGAGAGATTAGTAAGGGGGAGAGAGCAGAGAGGAAGGGGAGAGAGAAGAGAGATTAGTAAGAAAGAGAGAATTTGTAGGAGAGAAAGAGAGAGGCAGGAGGGAAGAGATAGAAAGAGTAGTGAGGGAGAGGGATAGAGAAAGAGAGAATGTGAGA
>NW_018223603.1:1827-2539 GCF_001263595.1 Phalaenopsis equestris
GTAGCTGCCGAATCTTCTACTGGTACATGGACAACTGTGTGGACTGATGGACTTACCAGTCTTGATCGTTTGATCGTTACAAGCTACCACATCGAGGTCAACATTGGGGAGGAAAATCAATATATTGCTTATGTAGCTTATCCTTTATAACTTTTTGAAGAAGGTTTTGTTACTAACATGTTTTCTTCCATTGTGGGTAATGTATTTCGTTTCAAAACCTTGCGAGCTCTACGTATGGAAGATCTGTGAATTCCCCCTTCTCATTCCAAAACTTTTCAAGCGCGTAGAATTCAACAATTCCTTTTTGCTCTCCTAATTGATTGCAACGAAACATGGCCCAATCTTTTCCTCAAGAAAATAAAGATTGGGTCGAATAAAAAAAATAATAAAAGAGGGAAAGGGGAGGGAAAAAAGAAGAATGAGAGGAAGAGAGAGAGAAGAATTGAGGTAGAAATAAAAGGCAAAGAGAGAGAAAAAATGAGAGAGAAAGAGGAAGGGAGGGCTAGAGAGAGGGGTACAAAGAATACGGATGGGAAGGAAGGATAAAGAGTGAGAGAGTAAGAGGCTAAGCAGAGAGAAAGAAAATGGAAATAAGAAAATGGAAATAAGAGAAGAGATAGACAGAATAAACGAGTGTGAGAGAGTGAGAGAGAAGATAGAGTGGAAGATAGATGGATGGTAGAAAACGAGGAAGTGAGAAAGAAAGGGAGAG
>NW_018223604.1:0-795 GCF_001263595.1 Phalaenopsis equestris
AATTTATGTGTTAGATATGTAAATACAAAAGAATTTCAGTGGTATTTCTGTAAATCTTCATTTCTTTGCCTAGAGATCGCCTCAATTATTCGAGAAAAATTTGTTGCATACGTAAGACGTAAGAAGATCTGCATACGTCAGAGGTTATTCAAAGAATATTGAGAGATTATATGTAGATTAAAGCCTTGTAACATCTCTTTAACCTACCTATAACCCTCAGAATAACCTCGACTACTTTACTTTTCCCCAACAGCAGATGTTGTAATTCCGGGCCCGACTTTACTCAGGAAGTCGATCACGTACTAAGTGCTTTAATTATAATTGTCCTTACGGCTTAAATATCTAAGAAAAATAATTCCTTCCATTGGCGTCCTTTCCTAGTGCGTTTAATAAATTTGAGTTTAAGTCCGGTTTATTTTATTTTATTATTTTCTTATTGAATTAATTATGTGATTATGTTAAATAATTGAACATATAATTTTTAATACATTGCATATTTAGATTTATAGAATTTAATAAAAAATGATGCAATTTTAATAAAAAATGATGTAATTCATTAGTATTATTTGTTTGGTGAAGATCAAACATCATTAATGAAATATTTTAATTTATATATTTAGATGCATATTTGATATTATCATAATATTCTTATCTCCAATGTAGATAAAACATTGAAAAGAAAAAAATATAAAATAAGGCATCGAATAAATAGTAAGTCTTCAATAAATGCATAATTCATCACATTTTTTTTGAAATTATAATTAAAATTAAGCTATGAGTTTATATATGGAGTAA
>NW_018223605.1:0-833 GCF_001263595.1 Phalaenopsis equestris
TAAAAATTTCAAAGCATTTTGAGTTCATTTGATAAATTAATTTTCAAGCTAATTAACATTTTTAGCACTAAAATGATTTTTAATAATTAAAATATAACTTGAAAAATTATAAAACTTAGTTTTTTGAGATATCTGTTATTAGGGGTATTTTCTAAAAAAAAATAATATTGAAAATAAAATTTTGATTTTTAACCTATTTTAAATATTTAAATAATTAAAAATCCCTAAAAATCACAAAAATAAGAAAATTCATGGAAATGTTCTAATTTGCTTCTTAAGAACTTAGAAATAATTAGGACATTTTTTCCTAATTTTCTAAATAAAGATATTGAATTTCAAAGCTAAAAAATAATTTTTAATGGCTAAAATGGGTTTTCACTAAATATAATTTCAATAAATCAAATAAAACTCAAAAAAATATAAAATTTTCTCCTCTGAGTTTGTCAACCTTAGGAGAATTTTTAAAAAATGGACTTTTCAAAAATATGAAACTTAATTTTCGACATTTAAAATATTTTATAATTAAAAAATACCCCATAAATTAAATAATTCTTAAAATTCAAATAAAATTTAAAAAATCATGAAATTTGGTCTAAAGGACTCTCTCATCTAGTTCTACCTCTAGTAAAAATTTCAAGGGATCAGAGATTACCTTGGTCAAGTTAGAAATTTTTTTAAGAAATCCTATTGTTGCAATTAAATAAAAATTTCAAAAATCTCATTTTCTCCTCTGATAGCTTAATTGTCCCATGAATGAGGTAGAATAAAATTTTTAAAGCCATTTGAATTGAATTTGAAAAATTATGAAGTGTTGGAACCTTGAGGGAAAATGT
>NW_018223606.1:0-1187 GCF_001263595.1 Phalaenopsis equestris
AATGACTTCGAAATTTTTATCCTACCTCATTCATGAGTAAATTGAGACATCAGAGGAGAAAATCTGATTTTTCAAAATTTAATTTAATTTATATAATTATTTTAATGTAAGAATAGGATTTTTCAAAGAAAATCCCTAACTTGACCAAGGTAAATTATAATCCCTTCCTCTGAAATTTTTACTGAAGGTATACCTAGACCACAGAAGCCTTTGGACCAAATTTCATGGTTTTTTAAATTCTCTGTGATTTACTAGAATTACTTTAAGTTTTGGGATATTTAATAAAAGTAAAATATTTTAGGTAGTGAAAATTAAGTTTCATATTTTTGAAAAATATCCCTAAGGTCAAAAAAGTCAGAGGAGAAAATTTTATATTTTTCTGATTTTTTCTTGATTTATTGAAATTATTTTAGTGAAAACTCATTTTTAGCCTTTTTAAAAAATTCTTTTTAAGCTTTGAAAATAAATATCTTTATTTAGAAAATCAGAAAAAATATTCTAATTGTTCCTAAGTGATTATGAAATAATTTAGAACATTTCCATGAGTTTTATTATTTTTATGAATTTTATGAATTTTTAATTATTTAAATACTTAAAATAGGCCAAAAATTAAGTTTTTATTTTAAAATATTATTTTCTTTTTATAAAATATCCCTGATCACAGAGAACTCAAAAAAATAAGTTTCATAATTTTTTGAGTTAGATTTTAATTTTTAAAAATCATTTAAATGCGAAGAGTGGTATTTATCTTTGAAAAATCAATTTAAGTTGTCAAATGAACTCAAAATATTTTGAAACTTTTATGATGAGGTCTCTGGATCATAAATCACAGTGGAGATAAAAAATCAAGTCATATAAATGTTTATATTTTCTAAAGTTAATTATCTTAGTGATTTAGTATTTGCAAAATTTAGGTGCATTTTAAATGACTTGACCCATGAAATTATTTCCAAAGGTTTCTCTAGTCATGGTGGACCTTCCAAAATTTTCTTAGGATTTTATAATCAATATGCTAATTTCCATGATTATTTTGAAGGAATAATGTGTAATAACTTGAAAAATATGGATCTTTGTATAGGAACTTCATGTGATTTTAGAAAAATCAAAGGATGTTTCTCTTGACAGAGACTACAACATGTCAAAATTTCAAGCCAAGGTGATGTGTCAATATGCATGGAGAATCAAAT
>NW_018223606.1:3485-5800 GCF_001263595.1 Phalaenopsis equestris
TCATAATCATGTCGACGTTCTAAACCTCCAATCCTTTCATTTATTAATTCTATACTCTTTCGCTGCAAGGTTAACTCATTCATCAAGTCAATTAGGGTAGGGGAACTAGAAGGTGGAAGGTCATAACTTGTAGAGGGGACATCTCTACTAGTAGAAGGTTCTTAACTCCTACTCCCAGTTCTTCATTTCTCATAAGATTCATAAGTTTTCAAATTAGCTTTACTAATGGGTTTCATAGGGTAAACCCATTCCTCATCTCCTCCAGCTTCCACTCCAGAAAGTTGGCAAAGTTCATAAATAAGGTCAGGATGTCCTAGACCTCCACTTGTTTCACTCCTTACCGTAGTCAATATATTCTTAAAAGTAATTCTCCCCACATTTATATTTCTGTTATTCTGAATACAAAAATTCAGAATAGCTCTATCTCTAGTTACGTCATTATGGTGATAAGTCGGTAACAGAGTAGAGGAAATAAAATAGTGTCACGCTTTAGAGGTGGCATTCAGCATGGAAGCAGAAAATTTACCCGTTCTCGTTGTTTAATCTTCCACGTTCCTTTCCCATCAGTGAGAAAATTGATCATATCATTCAGGGGGCATTCCATAGTAGTGAAGGATTCATAATGGCACCTATAAGAGTCTGGGACTTCATAAAAGGTGTTAATGCGAGCGGCATTAAATTCAATAGGAAATCCCCGCACTTGAACGATTTCATCTTCAGAAAAGAATACATTTGCATAGAATTCTTTCACAATATTTGCAACAACTTTATTGGTGGTTTAATAGAAGTTTTCCCACCTCCACTCTGTAATAACTCATTCAATTTCTCCTCCCGAACTCTCAAAAACTCGATCTTGTATGCATTTCTTTCCTCAAACACTGATGTAAACCTTGATTGAGCCTTTGCATTGACGAAGCGAGACTCGTCAAACTCAAATCATCTGTTTTATCGTAGATCCATTTCAATCTAATCAAATTATAGAAAAATTCCAAAAATTACTTCAAATATGCAAATCATGGCTTCCAATAGTAATTCTAAGAGTTCAACATTAAGATCCATGAATTTCTTCCCAAATTTTCTTCACAATCTCAAATTTTTCGGATCTCCTCAATGTGGAAGAAATTGATGGTGAAAATCAAATAGTTTTATCTTGGAGTGAAGCTCTTACCTAAAGATGATCAAATCCGGTGTCAAAAAGCCTTGAAATTGCCTCCAAATCCAAGATCTTTCAAGCCCTAGGTCGAAAATGGCATTTTTAGAAGGAAGGGGATGATGAATAGTGGCAGTGTGATGGTGTAAAACACGGGGAAAGGACGCCGTCGGCGGCGTCGGCGGGCTCTATTGATTTTATCCAAATTCCAGATTTTTGCGATTTTGATCTATTCCAAACCTAGATGACATCCGTTTAATCATTATAGACATAATTTTAAGTGATTAAATGATGTACTTAGCACATATAAACTTTCACAACACAAAACATCACATTTATATATAAATTCCAAGGGGTACAATATATGTTACATAACACACCTAAGTTTGGTATTTTCTCAACTCCAATACATTAATTCAGCAACGCAATCCAAGCCATAACACTCAAAACACTGAAAACAAAACATCCTATGCTTAGTCTCAACTATACAAAGTTCTACAAGCATAATTTTAAAGCAAAGTAAATATAATGTTCAAATCAAAATACATAGATAGACAGATAGGTAGTAATATAAATCTACTAATCCTCAGACTCGGTGCTCGATTCTCCTCTGAGATCACCCATTGATTGCACATGAACGAAGAGGTTGTATAAGTGTTGGAATGGAAATTCCAAACCTAGATGACATCCGTTTAATCATTATAGACATAATTTTAAGTGATTAAATGATGTACTTAGCACATATAAACTTTCACAACACAAAACATCACATTTATATATAAATTCCAAGGGGTACAATATATGTTACATAACACACCTAAGTTTGGTATTTGAATGGAAATTCTTCAATAGAATCCTCCTTTATCAATTTCATCCTCCTCATCAGTCGTATCAAGCTACCTTCTAAATGTCCAGAGTGCTCAAAATATTCCTTCATCCTCTAGTCTAGATGATCGAAGAAATCAGAGATATTATTAATCACATTCATGACATTTTGTACCTCCTTTTCCAATTTCTTGATTTGACGCAGGATCATAAGAGACTTATCAGAGACTAAGGGTTGAACTGGAAGTAAATTTTGAGACGCTTGATCTGCTATAATTGTGTCGGGGATATGTGTCGGCACTATTTATGATGTGGGGTTTGCCTGTAAGAAGCTGTCGGT
>NW_018223607.1:0-4527 GCF_001263595.1 Phalaenopsis equestris
CAAACATCTATCAATCATCAATCAAACTAATCAATTCACACTAAGGAAAACACAATACAAAACTAACAATAAACTCTCAAGCACACTAAATCAAACCACACTGATAACTATGGGTTGCCTCCCATTAAGCACTTTGTTTAATGTCGTCAGCCCGACAAAAGATACCAACTAGATCAAAATTCCATTTAAGTAATTTTTGATCAATCACCCAATCTTTCCTGATCAAGTGATTCATTGAAAGTCCTCAAATTTATTTTTTTATTTCAACTCTTCTTTCTTAGATTAATTCATATCTTTGTTCCTCATATTTATTTCTAGATCCAATATTCTTCTAGTGGTTTTCTCAAATTTCATATTAATATCTTCCTTATATTTTATATGAAATGGATTTTTGTAAGATACTTCATGATCTCCCAAATTTTGGATTGGATTATGTCTAGATAATTCAAATTCTGGATCAAATTCTTCTAGGTTACTCTTTTGTTAAGGTTTGTCTTTTAATTCTTCCACTTGGTGCAAAGTAAATGGTAGAGATGATCTTTCTATATTTATCTTAGTTAGGGAAATAGGTTTTTTCTAATTCTTTAGGATTTCTTCCATTGGTCTTTCAATCTCCTTATCCTTATTTCTCAACTCAAAGTTCTTTTGAAACATATCCTCGAATTCACTTCTAAATATAAGTTTAATAATTTTAAGTTGCTCATCATTCATCTCATTAGGGTTTATGTCAAGGTCACTAGAAAAAATCATTGAGGGTAATTGTTAATTGCGTTAATACTTTTCCCTAGTTGGTTTTCTATATTCTTTATTGCGACCTCTTGATTTTCTAGCTCAGTCTTCATTTGAATCACAACCTCTTCTAACAAAACCTTCTCATCATTCTGGGGGTTGAAGTCAAAATTATGAGGAAAAGAAAGTTAGTCATTATAATAGCCACGATTATTCCAACTAAATGTCCAATTAAATTAATTATCTTACCAAAATTGGTCTTCCCCTCCAAAATTATTATTCCTATTAAAACTCAAATAATTTTCCCAACCTAGATTGTAATAATCTGAATAATAATTATGTATCTTGATCCTGACTATTTATATGCAACAGTATAACAATGTATGCAATTTATATTATTCACTTATCTTTCCTACTTTGCAACATCACCGAAAACTTGATCTTGAGAAAATAAGAATTCAACTTTTTAATTTATATAAATATTGGGATGCTACATAAGTGTAAGTTTCGTTATCAAGTAATATATGACTTTTTGATTAAGCCCCAAATATCAAACCCACAAGGAGTGTTCACAATATACACTTTTAAATAACAAACTTTCTATTCCAAAAATATAATTACTTAAACTATAGATATTTTTACAGTAATTAAAATTCAATTCTTTTTGGTATTTTTGATATTTTGACAAAACAAAAATAATTTCAAAATATAACTTGAGTTTATTTAAATGAAAAACACTGAATATGAAGTATTTTTCTCCTTATCATGAATCAGTAACAAGTATAGGAATTATGTTGTTGAAGTATTCAAATTGTGTTGTGCCAAATAAGAGCAATATTATTCTTTATCCTTACTAGAGATGTTATATGGAACATTGGGTAATTTAAAGTTTGAATAGTTTTGAAGGCCGACTAGGCAGGGAAGATACCAGCTCTCACTCTAGAGTTCCCTCGATTCCCTCCACCTGGGGGCTAACATCTCGTATGAGAACCTAAAACAATACACCAAGTTGTGGTCTTTAGCATGTCACTCTAAAGTTCTCTAACTATACACCCTTCAAAGATTATTTCCCTATTTATTTGTACTAAATCATATGAATTACATTTTCATTCATTCAACCACATCTGATTCTTTCTCATTGTTGACTGACATAATACCAGCCCGGTTCTTACATGTTCTCACAACAAATTTTAACATCTAGATGGGTCAGATCATGAAGTAAATGAAGTACATGGAATTAAATCATCACAACTTCTTCCAATATCAAAGACTAATACTCTCCACGACTTCCATCCAACACTTTAATTACTTATCATTTCAAGTAGAAAGATAAAAACAACTACTCGGAATCCATTGAGAAAATATAACCACACTTTAGTTAGAAGTAGAAATCATCATCAAACTAACAAGAAGTCTCAATTAAAACCAAAAGTAGTTTAAAAACAAAGATAAAAACTTATCTCAAAACCTCCACCAAACTCTTGAAGTTCCTTTGAATCTCTTCTCACTTACAACACTTTTAACTCTCACAATAAAACTAAAAATAAAAAGGAAAAAGTAAATTTTTTGAATTTCACCAGCGCGTAAGCACCGGATCTGGAGCTTATGCGCCAAAACACTTTCGCATCATTTTTGCATTTTTGCAGCAAATTTGATCCATTTTCACTCCTTTTAGCATTTTTTGATCTTTTTATATTTACCTAAAAGAAAAACACATAAATATCTTCCATTCAAGCACAATATCTCAAAAATAGGTATAGAAATGTGTTTAAAAATACTATATATTTTAGTTGTATCAAAATCCCCTAAACTTAAAATGTTACTTATCCCCAAGTGACACTTCAATCTTTAAAAACTAAATAAGTATGATATGTATATGAATTTCTTTAGGAGTTACTAAAATTTAGATTTAAAAATATAGTTTTCAATTTAGAAAAGAATATTTAGTAAATGAGACCAACTTAAAGTTTAGAAATTTTTAATGTTAAGAAATATGAAAATTTGAGTTCCTATCTAATTCAGAAATATTGTAAATTTTCTAAATATAAAATTTAGTCTTTTTATTATCTCTACTTAAAAAAAGTTTATTAAGACTAATTTTATTTACTATATTATATCCTTAAGTTTAGGAGTTTCTCAAGTCTTATACTTTAGAAAGATCAAATGTAGAACCCATTTTTAATTAGGCAATAATCCTCAAGCTTCTCATCCCTTTTTTTTCTTCTTCTTTTTCTTTTTCTTTTCCTTTTTCTTTTTCATTTTCTTTTTCTTTTTTAGGAAAGAATTACTATATCTGGATAGGCCTTTAATAGTTTTGAATTCCACTTCTCCTTTTCTAAAACAAAGTCCTTATATAAATCTTTTACGTATAAATATAATAATAGTTTTTAAAATTATTTTTAATAAAAGAAATTTAAGTATTAAAAATAAAAGTCTAAATTTCTAAAATTTTCAAAAATACAATTTTTCTTACTAAAGATAGTTGCACTAAATTTAGCATTTTCTGCACTAAAAATTTTTTAACTAAAAGTTTTTCTTCATTAGTCTAAATTTTAACTAAATTTTCTTAATCATTTCTATAATCAAATTTTACTTCCCTAATATAACTTCGTATACATGATCATTTTTTTTTCAAATCAAATTCACTTATAACACATTTGAGAATAAATAAAATTCATGTTTTGAAAATATTTTTCATTTCCCCCCAAACATAATTTTTTAACAAGATTAAACAGTTTAGCAACATATACATTTAAGCAAGAATAAAAATTGAAATAACATGCTTACAAAAATTTTTATACCCTAATTATTTAAGTATAAAACGAAAAAAAGGAGTGAAATTAATTTTTGATCAATTTTCTATCAGTTTAATTTTAATTCAAGATGTAGAGATTCATTAATCTTCTAAGTAGTTGGTACTGACATAACAACAAACAAACACACTAACTTTGATTTCACAGTCTAAGAATAAAAACAAATACACAAACAAGATAAAAGAAAATTACAGGGTAGAAATTTTCTGAAATTAAAGTTTAAAATTAAAGCTAGCAAGATTTTCAACTTTTCAAAAGACATAGAAATAAGTTCAATGCTAACTAACTAAAACACATTACTCAACACACAAAAACAATTACTACCCTAGAATTTAAAACAAAATACTAACAAAGCTCAAACATCACAATAACAATCAAACAAAAAAAAAATCCAACACGTAACATAGTCCAAACAAGTACACAAATTAAAATGTCTTAAGTTCACACCATGTAGTCTAACATATATTACAAATATAAAAATAACTTAGTCCTCCTCCTCATCATCTAAATTATCGTTGTTCCAGACATCTGTAGGCACATAATCAGGGTATCCTGGATATGAAGGAAATTCCACTCCTTGATTACCCTTACTAAGGCTTTTCAAAGATGAGTGAAATTTCTCCTCATAATCACTATGCCTTCTAGCATACCCATCAATATATTCTACAAAATGCTATAGATTATGAACCTTATATGCGGTATAATTAATATTATCCATCATCCTCTACAAAAATTGATCCTGAGTTTCAATAGAATCACCTCTAGAAGTAGCTGCTCGTGAGGTAGATGGTCTCGATATAGAAGCAGCAGAGGTGGATGCAGCAGGTGTCGATATTCCACAACCTCTCAAAAATCCTCCTCTCCAACCAAAATTAGAGTGCTCAGAGTAGGATTTCACATTTACACTTGTAATTGGCTTTAGAGGCAACAACACTTCTTCCCAACTATCATATCTCACACCAGCCTGCTCACACAAAGAAAATAT
>NW_018223607.1:4553-7932 GCF_001263595.1 Phalaenopsis equestris
GGTAGTGGCAGAACTGATGATAGTCTGATAAATCAAAGCTCTAATATTGATAAGCTTGCCTTCCTGAATACAATAATTCAATGTTGCTCTCTTTCTCGTAACTTCATTAAGATGATTCATCGGTAACATACGAGCCAAAATAAAGTAGTGCCACACCATCAATGGTGCACTTAACTTTGAAGTGGAAAAATTGACTCTCCTCTCATTTGTAATTTTTCAGAGTCCCCTTCCAACATTCAAATATAAAATAATCTCATCCATTTTCGTCTCAATCGGACTATATTTTTCATAAAAACATAAAGTATCAGGCGGTAAATGGTAGAACATGTTGATTACCTCCGGTGAAAAAGGTACCAGTTTGTCTTTGACCATGATTCGATCCTCTTCCGCCTCAGGAAAGTTTGCATAAAACTATCGTACTACAGATATTACAGCCACAGTAGAAAAACAACAGAATCGCTTTCATTGTCGGCGAACTATCAAATCTTTCACAGATCCACCTGGAATTTTAAAACACCTCTCAGGAATCAATTTTTGTGACTGTAGAGCATCACTGTATCTGTCCTTAGCATTTGAACTCACAAACTTTCTCAAATCAAAGTGGGTCTTTCCTTTACTCCTCTTCATTCTTGGGGCCATTCTACAAATTTCACAAAATTCCACAACAACTTCAAAAATCAACTTCAAAAATCAAGTCTAATCTTCATTCTTGGGGCCATTCTACAAATTTCACAAAATTCCACAACAACTTCAAAAATCAAGTCTAATCTACTATCCTTAACTCCTATAAGCATAAACTACACTTTCTAAGCAATTTGTATAGGTTTTTCTTCACTTTTCACCATGAATAGTGATTTTTGGGTTTTTCCAAATGTACTAAAAAAACATGATGAAAATCCAATATTTTTACATAAAAGTGAAGCTCTTACCTTAAGAAATCCAAATATAGCAAAATTGGCTCAAATCCACCAAAAAATCTCCACGAAAAGGTTTTCCCTAACTTCAAAATCGCAAACTCGAGAGGAAGAAGACAACGATAAGAGTTAAAATGGTGATTTTTTGGGTTATTTTTCACCTTTAACCATTCGCGAACTGGTTTTCGTGAACCGGCGCTCAAGCACGAATAAGTGGCACTTAGGCACCTGCCTCTCGGGTTACATCGCTCTTAAGCGCCACAATATGGCTCTTAGGTGCAAGTACACAATTTTTTGATATTTTTCAACTTAATTAAAATACACTATTAGCCTTATTATATCATTCCTAAATGATCTTACAACACTTAAATGGCTATTTTCCTCTCCTCTAACTCTCCCCTTTCTCAAAATTCTCCAATGTAACTAAATCAATTTGAGGCTATAATAACACAAATTTTCACACAAACAAACACATTTATTCATTTACAAACTAGTACAATTACATGTAACACTTAATTCTCATTTCAAAGAGTCTCGGATAAGAAAATTTTCCTAAATACAAACACTAAACAAACATACTCAATTAACACATAAAAGAAATAAACAATAAAAACAAGATTTAATACTAACACATAAAAACAATGACTCCTAACAAGCAAACTCTAACACTGAACTTAATTCCATTCTTCATTTGTTGGAACAAATTCTTGTCTTACATTAGTCTCATAATTTTGTTGATCTTTTGCGCTATTCCTTCAATATTAATGACTAAGAAACCATTATACATCTTGTGTGCACTTTGACTTATGAATTCTTCCTCATCGCTACTTCCTTTTTCTTCAAATCCATCTCCCATGAAGACATTTTCTCAAAATCTCTCTTTCTCTTAGACTTTTAGGGCTAAAAATGATTCTAGGGTGAAATTCCATCACAAAACCCTTCAATTTGTAAGTCTAAATCCTTCAAAAAACTTCTAGACACGTCCTAAAACTGCCATATAACATTTAAGTTAACCAATTAGTGGTTAAAACATCTAGAATTTTGATTTTGCACATATTTTTTAACATCCGCACTTAAGCGTCGAGTATTGACGCTTAAGCATCAGTGCTCAATTTTACACAACTCAACTTAACATCCAAATACTCATTCTAGCATGTCTAGATCACTAAATAAAGTCTTAAAAATAATAATGACACACAATAGTCTCAAAAAAAACTACCCCAAATTTTCTTAATCACACACAAACAACATTAAAAATAAAAGCACACTGATAACTATGAGTTGCCTCCCATAAAGCGCTTGGTGTTCCGTCATCAGTCTGACGTAATCAATGCTTATTTTGGTTGACCTAACATCATTCAATTGTTAAATTTACGATGATCCCCTACAAAATAAGGTTTCAATCTATAACCATTCACTTTAAATACTTTCTTAGTTTTAGGATCTTTGATATCCATACCTCCAAAAGGATAAACTTTCATCACAACAATTGAGCCCATCCACTTGGACTTAAGTTTTCCTAGAAATAATCTTAACCTTGCATTATATAGAAATACTTGTTGCCCTGGCTAAAAATTTTTAGTGAGAATCCTTTGATCATGCCACATCTTCATCTTTTTTTTGTAAATATTAACACTCTCATAAGACTCATTCCTCATCTCTTCAAGCTCATTTAATTGTAATAATCTTTTCTTACCAGCACCTTTCAAATTTTAATTGAACTCTTTAATCCCCTAATATGATTTATGCTCAAGTTCAATTGGTAAATGACAAGCGTTCCCAAATATTAGCCTATATGGGGACATTCCTATACTAGTTTTGTATGCAGTCCTTTAAGCCAACAAAGCATAGTCAAGTTTGACTTACCAATCCATTTTTGTTGGATTCATATATTTTCCATAATTCTTTTAATTTCACAATTGGATAATTTAGTAAAAGCAGTTGTATGAGGATGATAAGCAATAGCAATTCTATGGTTTATATGATCTTCCTTTAATAATTTCTCCCTTGTAACATTTCTAAAATGACTTCCCCTATCAGTTATGATAACTATCGGCATCGAAAACTACAAAATATTTTTATTTTCAAAAATTTTGCAACACTTTGAGTCTCACATCGAGGTAAAGCAACAACTTTTATCCATTTAGACACATAATACACTGCTAATAGTATATATAAATTTTTGAAATATGGTATAAATGGTCCCATGACATCTAATCCCCAAACATCAAATATTTCAACTTCTAGCATATAATTGTGGGGCATCTCATTTCTCCTAGAAATATTACCAACTCATTGACATCTATCACAAGTTTTGATATAAGCATTAACATCTCTAAAGATAGAAGACCAATAAATCCAAATTGTAAAATTTTATATGTTGTTTTATCAACACCAAAATATCCCTCAAAATCAGAATTATTCCCCAAAATTAGAATTATGACATATTTGGATAATTTCATAAG
>NW_018223608.1:0-747 GCF_001263595.1 Phalaenopsis equestris
CTACACCAAAGCTTTTACAAACTCATGTATGGTGGAAATTAAATTAATACAAACTCTTCAACTATTCATTCTTGATTAAAAGAGAGGTAATAACAAACCATTATATCTGAATCAATCTCTGTTCCTCTTAAAGGAGAAATGAAATTATGTTCAATGTTCAAGAAACCACATAGTGTAAACCAAAAACATCAAAACTTTTGATCACCGAGACAATCTTCTTAAGATCCGTGTAAAAAAAATTTTAAACATTATATTCCACAAACCAGAAAAGGAAGGAGAAGAAATCTTTACCTCCAAGTGTTTTTTAGAAAATGTAAGTTTATAAATAATAAGCAAAACAATTTCTAGATCCCACAAATGAAGCAAGATAATCCAGAAAGGAATCGTCAACCAACCAAACTCATTCTTCAATATACGAAAAGAAGATGTAACCCCGGAACTTTCTCTGAACAGCTCACAAAGAAAACCTCAGATTAAGAAAATTCCTCAAATATCCCAAAAAAACTCCCTAAATTCTTCCCCCAAGGGGGTCTTTATAGATGAGGGAAAGAAGAGGGATGTCCATCGATGGGGCTTACGCATTTGGACGGGAAAGTTTGTTAGAAAAGTGTTACCGGCAAGGCGACCGGAGAACCGGAAGAAGTTTCGAGATCCAGTCAAGAAAAGGGAGGAACAGGAATAGGTCTGGTTAGGGCAAGAAGGGTTCCAAGAAGAGGGGAGGAATGTGAGCGTGAGATTAGATTTAGG
>NW_018223609.1:0-1318 GCF_001263595.1 Phalaenopsis equestris
TTAATTTAATTTAAACTACCGATGAAAAATACCTTATATTTGGTGAACAGTATAATTAAAGAGAAACATTTATTAGTAAAAAGAATATCTCAAATAAAAATAGCTTTTTTTCACGGGAACCAGCTAAATTTAATTAAAAAAAAAAGTGGCATTTAAATGCATGCCACTAAATTCATATAATATTTACTATTAAAATTTGATTTTAAACCGAAACAAAAATGCCAAACAATTTCAGAAATTTAACAGGATTAAACATCTATCATTTCAAATAGATTTTGACATTAATTAATCACCATAAAATGTACAGAATCTAGATTTTGAGTTAAACGGTAAGTAGTTAATAACTCCTTGTCTTAAGCTAGCGGTTTATTTACTACTGGAAATATTTGACGATTTATGGAAATATAGTCAGAATAATTCATTAAAAAAAAGCTGTTTATATTAGGAAGGTTGGTAGCCGTTATTTAAATAAGCAGAAGAATAGATTTGAGATTTATTAAATACTTACCGTTTAACTCAAAATCTAGATTCTGATACGATTTAACTCAAAATCTAGATTCCGATACGATTAATTATATTTGGTTAATTTAAATATAATTTTAATACTAAATATTTTAATTAACCAAATTACACCCAAAAAAATGCCAAACAATTTCAGAAATTTAACAGGATTAAACATCTATCATTTCAAATAGATTTTGACATTAATTAATCACCATAAAATGTACAGAATCTAGATTTTGAGTTAAACGGTAAGTAGTTAATAACTCCTTGTCTTAAGCTAGCGGTTTATTTACTACTGGAAATATTTGACGATTTATGGAAATATAGTCAGAATAATTCATTAAAAAAAAGCTGTTTATATTAGGAAGGTTGGTAGCCGTTATTTAAATAAGCAGAAGATTAGATTTGAGATTTATTAAATACTTACCGTTTAACTCAAAATCTAGATTCTGATACGATTTAACTCAAAATCTAGATTCTGATACGATTTAACTCAAAATCTAGATTCTGATACGATTTAACTCAAAATCTAGATTCTGATACGATTAATTAATCTCAAAATCTATTTGAAATGATTTTTGAAATTGTTTGGCTTTTATTTGGAGTAATTTGCTTAATTTAAATATAATTTTAATACTAAGTATTAAGACTGATTTAATTAAAATAAAATTTTAATACTAAATATTGACGAATTATTTGTATTTTAATATCACCAAATGTAATTTTAATTATATTCGGTTAATTTAAATATAATTTTAATTCTAAATATTTTAATTAATCAAATTACACCCAAAAAAATGCCAAACAATTTCAG
>NW_018223610.1:0-1952 GCF_001263595.1 Phalaenopsis equestris
GAAATGATAATTGAAATTTAGGTCAATTCTCAAAAAAAAGTATCGAAAAATAAGGTCCAACCTCAAATGCAAAGAATCAAAAATTTAGGACTGATTCAGAAATGAGAATTGAATCGAAAGCTTAGGACTGATTCAGAAATGAGAATTGAAATGTAGGTCAATTCTCAAAAGAAGGTGTCGGAATGTACGGTCTGACCTCAAACGTAAAGAATCAGAAACTTAGGACTGATTCAGAAATGAGAATTAAAATGTAGGTCAATTCTCAAAAGAAGGTGTCGGAATGTAGGGTCCGACCTCAAATGTAAAGAATCAGAAACTTAGGACTGATTCAGAAATGAGAATTGAAATGTAGGTCAATTCTCAAAAGAAGGTGTCGGAATATAAGGTCCGACCTCAAATGTAAAGAATCAAAAACTTAGGACTGATTCAGAAATGAGAATTGAAATGTAGGTCAATTCTCAAAAGAAGGTGTTAGAACATAAGGACTGACCTCAAATGTAAAGAATCAGAAATTTGTCTCAAAAGAAAGTGTCAAAATGTAGGGTCCGACCTCAAATGTAAAGAATCAAAAACTTAGGACTGTTTAATAAATGACAACTGAAATGTAAGTCAATTCTCAGAAGAAGGTGTCGGAATGTAAGGTCCGACCTCAAATGTAAAGAATCAGAAACTTAGGACTGATTTGGAAATGAGAATTGAAATGTAGGTCAATTCCCAAAAAAAAGTGTCGAAATGTAGGGTCCGATCTCAAATGTAAAGAATCAGAAATTTAGGACTGATTCAGAAATGAAAATTGAAATGTAAGTATCAATTCAAAGATGAGATAATTGAAATGTAAGTATCAATTCAAAGATGAGATAATTGAAATGTAAGTATCAATTCAAAGATGAGATAATTGAAATGTAAGTATCAATTCAAAGATGTGAGCATCAGGATTTAGGTACCGATTTGAAGATGTGATTTGAAATTTACAAAGAGCTTGAAAGAGCTTGTTATGTTGAATTTGCGGTAGTGTGTCATGTGAAAATGTTGATTTTGAAGAAGATTTGTAGAGCTTCATGGAGTTTTGTGCAGAATGTGAAATTCTGCGAGGATGTGTGGAGAGTCAGTGTAGATAACGATGGTTGTGTTGCGCGCACAAAGGGTATGTTGTGCGCACAAAGGGTAGGAAATTTCGAAAACGGAAATATCCACTCAAAAAATTTGTTTTATTTTGTTGTTGTTTTTATTACGTTTGATTTTTTCAAAATACGTTTTTAAAGTCTTAGTTTCAATTGGTTGATTTTTAAAAGAAATTTGTTTTGTTATTTATTTATTCTAATTATCTTTTATTTGTGTTTTATTTATTGTTGAAAATTTGTCGTTTCGTTCTTTGTTCATTAGAACTCCGCGGCTTTCATCCATCGCACAAACAAATAATTGACAAAAAGGCACAACTTGAGAGAAATTTCCATTAATCTGCTTCAATAAGGATATCTTCAATAAGGATGCTACAGATCTAACATAGGCTAATGCCTCCAAGAGAGTACATCATGTAATACATGATGAAATGCATTGAGAACCTTCTCAAGATATGAGTACATCATAGACTGATTACATCAGATACATGTCATGCTTGTTAAAAGAAACCAAGTGAATCTCTTGCGCTTGTTATACCGAGCTCTTGATCAAGTAGACCTTCTGAGTCATGCTCCAGGATAAGAATTCCGTTTGCATGTACTCAGATGTACAACCTTCTCATAGCTCGTAAGGAAACAGTTCCTCCAACTCCGGGTCTTGTTGGAATCTATATGGTATCTTACTGTCATCCATCCTGAGGAAGGTCACGGACACCCTACGGTGTTGTACTGCTGGAATGCAGTGTTTGGCCACGTCTGCTCCGTTGCCCTTGAGAACAAGCACTGAACCAACTGGGAGAGGAATTTCCACAGCTCCTCTGAATTCACCAGGGC
>NW_018223610.1:2392-3649 GCF_001263595.1 Phalaenopsis equestris
GTAGAATTCGAATTCTCTTTTGTTTACCTTGCTTATTTTGTAATATTCCACCATACCGGGAGCTGGCAGCTGCCTAGGATGTTCCTTCCTCCGGGCCTCGGCAGGAATCCAAATCGGTGTTCGCCGATCCGGGATATGAGATTCCGCCTCAAGCGGGATGTATGATCCTGGGCTCCATGATGCGCACTGGTCCATCCCCAGCGGGACATACGGTTCATTTGCCACAAAATCTGCAGTCTGAAACTCGTTGGTGCTTGCAGTGTATTCTTCTAAGGTACTGAAATGCTGTAGATGTAGGACATTGCAGTCCAGGCATTCTACAAATGCGCCTGTCACTGATGTCCTGGCTGGTGTCTCGACATTGCATATTGGGCAACCTCTGCACAAGATATCTGGGACCGGGTGTACATCTGATCCTGTCAGAAATCCTGATTCTTCGTCTGTAGTAGGCAGGCTGGCAGAAGTCTCTCTCTGCTTTGGATCATAGATATGTTCCTGAGGAATGGGGGTAAGAAAACCGCTTACTTTTCTTTGGCGCTTGTGCTCCTATAGCAGAAAGGCTTTCTATTTCTTCCGGCTCGCATTTCTGCGTTGTGTCCTGTGGAGTGGAGTTTTTGGAAGTTGTTCACTGTGGGCAGCTATCAAGCCCCTCGCCGGAGTAGCTATCATAGAGGGCAGCCGGCTGGGCCCCTCCATCGGGTCTGATTCCCTTACGTGACGCGTCATCCTGAGTGGTCACCCTCAACAGTGAGGGTAGTCCCTTCTTTTCGTCATTGTTGACTATGCCCATTAGCAGACCATTTTAGTCCATATCGATCTGGTTGAAATCCATGTTGAAATCTATGACACCTCCTTGTGGTGCCATCTCTTCGTTAAGTGCAAGGTTCCCGCTGTCCTGGAAGGCAAAGATCAACCTCTGTCCTGACATTTTTCTACAAACGACAGAAAGAAACGTCAATGGGCTGAAGTTTGGCATGAACAAGAACGAAACAGAGTACGCATTAAAGTAAATTTCAATTTGTTTTGGTGAAAAAGATTACTCATTTTATGTGTGATTTTATTTTAATTTAATGGAATATTTAAATCCAAAAGTAGAAAGGAGAACGTGTGAAGTTCAAAAATTTTCTGAAAATTTTCATTAAATATGAGATTAATTACAAAATTTGGACCCGGCCATAGACATACGACCATATAGATAACCTTACAACAATCAAGGTTTCAAAATTTCAAAGCAAGCAAAGGCAAGCAGAGGTAAGC
>NW_018223610.1:4367-5874 GCF_001263595.1 Phalaenopsis equestris
AAGGGCTGTCCTTTTGTCGGAAATTATTCTTCGCGGTACTCCGAAACGGTAGACAATATGGCTTTTGAAAAATTGAAGGACGTGCTATGTCGTAACCTCACGTAACGGTACTGCCTCTACCCATTTGGAGAAGTAATCTATAGCGACAAGTATAAACCTGTGTCCTTTGGAATATGGAGGGTCTATCGAACCTATTATGTTTGTGCCCCAACACTCGAATGTCCACGAGGCAACAGTTACGTGTAGTACATTCGTAGGTTGGTGTAAGACCACGCCATGCACTTGGCATTGGTGACATTTTTTGGTTGTATCCATGCAGTCGGACATCATTGCCGGAAAATAATACCCGAGTCTTTTGATCTTCATTTTCATTTTCGGCCCTGACTGGTGAGCGCCACACAATCTGGCATGTACCTCTTTGACAATATTTTGTGCTTCGACTTTGCTCAAACACCGTAGCAACATTTGTTTGAACGATCTTCTGTAAAGAACATTTCCCATCAGAGTGTAAGACATGGCTCTTCTTGTGATTTGGTGCGCCTCAGACTTGTCTTCTGGCAGCTTTCCAGTATGCAAATATTCTATTAATGGTTTGTGTCAATCTTTGCTGATGTCTGCAACTGTATTCACGGTTTCTTCTTTTCCAAGTTTGTGAAGGGTTTCGAAGTCACTTTGAGACAAGACTCGTCTTGCTTGCACCGTGACTTTGATGGAATCCTCCGGGGGACACGCCATTTCCTTAGCGAGTTTTGTTAAAGCTTCGGCATGAGCATTTTCTCGCCGAGGAATCCGGTAAAAAGTCACCTCAGGAATCCGCTCTAGTAGTTTCATCGTGTACAGATGGTATTCTGTTAATCTTGGTTTCAGAATTCTGTATTGTCCGGCGACTTGCTAAATGACAAGTTGAGAGTCACCATAAATGGCAATGTTCGTTATATCCATCGAAATTACTAATTCCAATCCGGTGAGTAAGGCTTCATATTCTGCTTCATTGTTGGTACATGGCTCCGTCAGGTGGTACGAAAATCTCACCATACCCTTATCCGGCGTGATAAAGATCAAACTGATCCCTGCCTTGCCTGGTATAACTGTGCCTGATCCCTTATTTTTCTTGGCTGATGAAGCACCGTCGTACATTTCCCAGCGCTGCGCACTAGAAAATTCCATTTGTAGTATCTGCTTGTCTGGTAACTCGTCGTTGAAAGAGGACCCAGCTGGCAGTGGGTGTGCAGCAAGAAAGTCTGCTAAAATCTGTCCCTTGATAGCACGAAGGGGCACAAAAGTTATATCAGATTGTAATAAGATCATTGACCATCTCGCTAAACGTCCGGAGAGTTTTGGTCGGGTCATCAAATATTGCAATGGATTAACGTTCGAAATTAGGGTCACCTTATGAGAAAGCATGTAATGTCTAAGCTTTTGAGCGGCGAAAATTAATGCCAGACATTGATTCTCAATAGGTGGATACCTTACCTCTGTCGGTATTCGACGACGACTGCAAGACTAA
>NW_018223610.1:10135-10888 GCF_001263595.1 Phalaenopsis equestris
TAGCCAAAATCACAACCATTATATTCATAAGACCCCGGAGGGACAAAAAGATAATCATACAAAGTCAAGGGTTCGAGGACTTTCTTCCCCTAATCTGAGACAACCAATCTAGTAGAGGCAGCCCCTATCCTACCCCCCGTGTTATCAACCTTGGTAGTGAAACTTTTCTTTTTCTTGTGCTTCATCCTGAACGATGATGGATTTTCTAGTGAAATCTTCATCTCGGGCTTGGTATGCTGCAAACTCTGAATGGAGGCTTGTTTTGATGCAGACTGTAGCTTGTTTAGTATCTTCTTGGATGATCTGCTCCATACTTCATTCCATCTTTAATCTTACTAGCTAATAAAAAAATTATTATATTAAATGATATTATTTTTCTTTTTGATTTAATTTGTTAAAAATTAAAAGATAAGAAAATGTAATTAGCTTAATATATTACTAATTAATTATTAGTTAAGGTATTTAATTATACAGGTTCTCTCTAAATTAGTTTAACTAAGGTTATTATAAGTAAAGTGAGTATAATGTGATGCACATTCATATGAATCCTTAAATCTTGAAACAATTAGCCAAACAATCTTTCTGAATATAATTGGATTAGCTACTGTTATTCGAAAGAATCTTCAGGACTAAATCTACATAGAATTTAAAAAATTCAGATTTATAGAATTTACTAAATCTTACTTAAGTGAAATGCTACTTGTTGGTAAACATCTATTAGATTCAACGCAGGGATATTCTTTTACCCGCTGT
>NW_018223610.1:11353-13869 GCF_001263595.1 Phalaenopsis equestris
TTCTAACTCAGAAAATGTTTTAACTGACCCGTTGGGCAGGTCAGCATACCAGTTGAAAGCGATCCCTGACAAGCTACTAACCAACTGTTGGCAGAGTAGAGCTTCACTATTCCTTGTGTTTCCACAAGTGGCTCGAAAATGTGCTATGTGTTGTCTGGGATTTCCAGTCCCATCGAATATCTTAAAGTTTGGGGTTACATAGCCCTTGAGGAAATGCATGGCATCAAATTCCTCCGGATAAGGTCTACCCTTTAAAATTGATGCATCGCCCTTGGACTGGGCTAAGGTGTCCCGTACTTGTTCAACCATTATCTTGAACTCTTTTTTTGGCATGGCACTTGACAAAGAATCCTTCTTCAGTTGTTCTTCTTTATCTGTAGAAGTAGCCTCCCTTCTTTCATCTACGATGTGTATGATTTCTGGCCGGTTAACCTCTGGAAAAGCCAATCTTGGTGCTTGTGATTGCCCCTGAATTGGCCATGGCAGTCATAACTGCAGTCATTTCTTCTATTCTTTTCTCCAGTAGAACAACTTGTTCATCTTTGAGGAGGATAACCCTATGCAGCTCATCTACGGTGTTCTCTTCAGTGTGAGGTTGAGTGTCACGCACAGATGTGGTAGCTCTGGTTTCAATCACGTGGACATCCATGAAATCTTCCTCCAAGTAATCATTGTAATCAAAATCCTCATTATCACTATCGACAGAAACTCCGTGTTCTCGAGCCAACTCAGAAATCTCAATCTTGAGTTTCTCAACTTTTTCTTCAATTATCGATTCTTTAATTGTTTTAGGATCTGAAGGACCCTGATGGAAATCCTCAACTTGTTCCTCCATCTCACTGGCTATTGTCGCGACGATGTCAGATATTTCAGGCACTGGTTTTTCTTTCTGTCTTGCAGGCTCACTGGACTGTATCGGTGCAGCAACCTTAGGTACCCATACCCTCTTCCTTTTTGACGATGATGCCTCAAGATGGGGCGATCAGGATGGGGTGTCTTAGTAGAGGTATCGGTATGTCGAGGGAAGTTATGCTCCTCATGGTGTAGACCGGCTACAGTGTTAGGTAATCATCTTGTCTTTCTTTCCATGATTGCAGGAATGATGGGTAAGCTCCTCGGACCCAATCTTAACTTAATCGGTCGGCGACCTGTGGCTCTGGCGGTGGTATGACCGGTGGTGACTATAGCCGTATTGACTTGGTTTCCCAAACGGAGCCAAACGGGAACTCGGGTATGTGACTCTATAGTCGACCTACGAGATTTTCTAGCAGACTTTATGAGGGGAAATTGCATATCCCACTTGTTTAAGTAATTCACTAACAGAACATCCTTCTTTAATAGCAAGCCTTCTGAAGACTGCACTAACTCGGGTGATGGGGCTGAATTTCTTTCCCTTCTCACCATGTTCATGAGGTGATGGCAATGTAGCAGCAATCTTCCGGATACTCTCATATCCATCAGTATCTGTCAGGGGATGGAATCTACTCCCTCGTAGGAGTGGATAAATTTTTGGTTTTACCTCTTCAACTTGATGAGGCTCCTCTTCATCAAGTGTATTTTTCAGGATTCTGGGCTTTAATGGCCCTCCGAACTCTTCTGTTACGGTTCCTCCTTTGAGTACGGGTCAGTGGTACAGTCCTCGAACTTGATCTGATCTCAAACACAGGTGGTGGGACAGTTAATCCCTCAATCAGATTTTCAAAAATCATTACCTTTTTCCCCTTAGCAGCATCGGGGCTAGCGGGTTTGATGGGTGTCATGTCAGCAATAGCTTTAGCCTTCTTGCAGGCAGGGAAGTCTTGAAGGCAGTTCAAACTGAGTTCTGCAGACGGCTCTTAAACTTCTGGGGCAGCGATCTTCATTACCACAACGGGGCTTTCCCAAGGATAACCTCGTGGTCCTCAAATCCGGGTCCAAACTTGATGGTGGGAGCGACGTTACGGGCGTTGCGATCCGTCGGCAGGTTGCAAGAAAAGGTCAGCGTTGGGTATGCCATTGCAGTGGGCTTTGAAACAAAAAGTTTTAGGGTTAGCTATATGGCCAAAAACCTTGTAATCCTTAGTGCAAGCACTGAAAGTAGAGGTTAGTCTGTAGACCGAGCGGGTCTTAATTTATAGGTAATTTTAACATAACATCTTTATTTTAACATCTTTACTTAAAAGGGTGTAAAATTGATTAATATTTTGAAGTGCACACGGTCTAACACGATTCGATTTAATTTGTGAAGCAGCAAAACAAATGTGAAAAGGAGTTGTGACAAAGTTTAGAACCCAATGCGGGACCCAATTCGCGGCAGAAAAATGCCCAGGTCGAGTTAATCCACCAACACACCTATTGAGGGTCCGCCCCCACATGAAAATTTAAAGAGTCCTTAGGGGCCCTCTGAACCCCTCTGTTCAAAGATGGTTGAACAGCTAGTCCTGAAGTCCAAGGAGTTAACTATACTTTCCCAACGTAGAAATGGGTAAAGTATACTAACGGAAGAAGGGTAATTTGGTCCAAGAGGGACATGGACA
>NW_018223610.1:16118-16723 GCF_001263595.1 Phalaenopsis equestris
AAAATGCATGTGAGGGCATTTATGAAGAGTAGGAAAAATAAAGTTTTGATAGTTTTCCTAACCCTATGTCATATCTTGGTGAGTCCTTAAAAATTTTAATTAAGGATGATTCCATTGAGCAAAGAATATTAAGTTTAATAGGCCTCTGAGGTATCCAACAAGTTAGGACGGGGAAGCAGGTCCATGCTTCCCTCTCACCAACTAGTGAAAAGTCTCGAGACCATTTAAACTAATTATGTTTCTTAATAGTTCATCCTGTAAATACCCTTATTACTCAGTGAACATTGATGTCTCAATTATCCCTAAGAAAAGGGGTAATTATCATTTGCCACTCAATTTAAGAATTATGTGGGTGAAGACCCTTAAAAAGTCAAGTTGGTGTAATTTGAACACTTAGCCAAATTTTAATCCTAATTGGGCTTAGTGGTGTTTCAAGGATGTTTGATATAATTATGTTTATTTTTCTAATTCTCATTTAATCAATTTTGATTTGGCCTAAGTCACCACTAAGCCCTTAAGACCTAAGTGAGTGTCTTAATTAGAGGGTTAAATTTTAAGTGGTCATGATTCATGATTTGGATTCTATTTGAAAATCAAAATAGGGG
>NW_018223610.1:17747-19226 GCF_001263595.1 Phalaenopsis equestris
CTAAGTTTCATAATTTTTTGAGTTATATTTTGATTTTTTAAAAATCATTTCAGTGTTAAGAGTGGTATTTATCTTTAAAAAATCAATTTAAGTTACTAAAAGGACTCAAAATATTTTGAAACTTTTATGAGGAGTTCCCTAGATTATAAATCACAATGGAGATAAAAAATTAAGTCATTTAAATGTTTATATTTTCCAAAATCAATTGTCTTAGTGATTCAGTATTTGGAAAATTTAAGGATGTTTTAAATGACTTGACCCATGAAATTATTTCCAAAGGTTTCTCTGGTTATGGTAGACTTTTCAAAATTTTCATAGGATTTTATAATCAATATGCAAATTTCCATGATTATTTTAAGGAAATAATGTTTATAAATCACAATGGAGATAAAAAATTAAGTCATTTAAATGTTTATATTTTCCAAAATCATTTGTCTTAGTGATTCAGTATTTGGAAAATTTAAGGAAATTTTTAATAACTTGACCCATGAAATTATTTCCAAAGGTTTCTTTGGTCATGGTAGACTTTCCAAAATTTTCTTAAAATTTAATAATCAATATGCTAATTTCCATGATTATTTTAAGTAAATAATGTGAAATAACTTGAAAAATATGAATCTCTATATAGGAACCTCATCTGACTTTGGAAAAATCAGAGAAAGTTCCCCCTTACGGAGACTACAATATGCAAAAATTTCAAGCCAAGGTGATTTGTCAATATGCATGGAGAATCAAATAATTCCTGATAGTATTTAATTAATTAAAAATATTTTATGCATGAAATGGGCTTGAGAATTATTCCACATTATTCTCCTCTGTTCACTGAGCAAGTGAGTATTTTTATTTTATTTTTGTGATTTTTCTACACAAAGTTATGTATTTTTGAAGTTAAGGGTATTAAATAAATAAGAAAATACCCCTACCTTTCTATTTAAACCGCGCGTGCCACCTCATTTTACGAAGGCTCTGAAAGCATGCGTGGCGCGCTCTCGTTGGACGTCGTCGTCCACGTAGCTTGCTGACTCGACCCGCCATTCACGTCTCAAAGCGCCGTCCGACCCGATCTCCCCCGTCCCCTTGATACTTCCCGTCATCGTCCCCGATAGAGTGATCCTGTGCCCGTCCAAACTATAACCTTAAGTTCTCGGCCAAGACTCAACCAAATCGCTTCTGGTTTAATCCTATGGACCCGTCTAAGAGAGACGAACACATCTATACGGCTAAGGTGCCATGAAATCAAGCTTAAGTAAATGGAGAATCAAAATAAGCTCTAGAGAAGGAGATGTTTTATACCTTTGCTCTAAGAAGGGAAGCTTCGATCAGAGGTGCTCGGTATGTTTGTTGGGTTCCAAGGAGGCTAGGGATTAAGTCCCTGGTCTTGGTGTAAGGCCTAAATATGAATTCGATCACGGCCGGATTTGAGTGTTGGTCTAGAGCTATGGTAGAGGCTCTGTGGAAGGGGGATTTGATGGGGCTTTG
>NW_018223610.1:20798-24186 GCF_001263595.1 Phalaenopsis equestris
GAGGTTGAGAGCAACATGTGGAACTTCAAGCTGAGTAGAGAAAAGTTTGGAATTTCTAGTGGTGAGGGTTCCATGTCTAGTTTTCTAGGAATAATCAACAGGAAAAGTCCTATGGCTAGACCCTAGGCTACTAAAGAGGAAAAAGTAAACCTCAACCAAAATTGAGGTCAACAATACTGCAAGTGATATTTCTGCCAGTGTAATAGAGTATTACCAAAATCTTTTTACTCAACCCACTAGGGTTAGAGAAGCTATACAGGTTAATATATTTGATCATTGCAGACTGTTCATTTCCAGCCTTCAACTAACACAAATCCCTACTGAAGAGGAAATCAAAGCAGCTTTAGATTTTATTGATAGCAACAAAGCTGCTGGCCCTGATAGCTATTAAGCTGATTTCTATAAAAAAAGCTTGGAATATTATCAAGATGGAGGTGATTGAAGCTGTGCAAGAATCTTTCAAGGGTCTTGACCCTCCTAAATATTCCATATCATCCACCATTACTCTCATTCCTAAGGATACTAATTGCAAGAGATGGGAGCAATTTAGGCCCATCAGCCTCACCAATGTGGTTACAAAGGTTATTAGCAAAGTGATTGTTGCTAGAATTCAACCTCATCTACATAAGATCATCATCATGAACCAAACTTCTTTTATTAAGGGTAGAAGCATAGTGGATAATGTCCTTTTAGCACAATAACTATATCAAGATCTGGATAGAAGCTGCAGGGGGTAATCTGATCTATAAATTGGACATCAGCAAAGCTTATGAGACAATCCACTAGGAGTTTATAGAGGAGGTTCTGCAAGCTAGAGGTTTCTCTCTGGACTTCATCAATTTAATCATGAGTGGCTTAATAATATTGCTCACTCTTTGCTTATTAATGGGGCTTCAAATGGCTACCTCAAATGAACTGGAGGAATCATGCAAGGTGACCCTCTATCTCCAACTATTTTCATTTTGGTTTTTGACTACCTTTCTTTAATGCTTTAGCAGATATCAAATGAATCCCCACATAATCAGTTCAAGCATAGATCCAATATTTTCATCAGCCACTATCATATGCAGATGATGTTATCCTTTTTTTCTAAAGCTACCAAACTTGTTGCTAGACAAATCCATAAATGCCTCAATGATTTTCTTATCTGTTCTAGACTTCTGCTGAACAAACAAATGTACAGCATTTTTTTTCAGCAAAGGGGTCAAGTAAACTTTTAAACGATGGCTTTCAGATATCACAGGTTTTAAGCCTTCTAGCTTTCCCCTGAAATATTTGGGGGTTCATTTGCTGAAAGGTAGGACCAGACAAATTCAGTTTGATGACGTGGTTACAAAGATCCAAACTAAGCTTATCAGCTGGACTAACTCCTTTCTTTCTAATGGAGGAAGAAACAACTTTTAAAGCAAGTTCTATCTTCTTTCCCTTCCTACATCTTGCAGATGGCTACTTTGAAGAAGAGCACATAACTGTTGCTTAAGAGATATTTTAATAGATTTCTTTGATCTGGTCAAAGAAACTAAAAGCACTGGACCAACTAGAGTACTATGTGCAAACCTATTGAACATGTGGGGATTGATTTCAAAAGCTGTAAACACTTACAACATATCAATTTCTGCAAACTTTGGATACACTTTAGGGCTCACGAGTCCCTTCGGGCAATTTTTCTGAAAGGCAAATACTGTAGAGATTCCCATTCTTCCCTTGCCACACCTAAACTAGGAGATTGCAAAATCTGGTCTCAAATGCCCAAAGTTAAGGCCACTGCTGTAGATCACTTCATTTGGGAGTTAGGAGAGAGAAACATTAATTTTGTCTTGATAATTGGATGGGAGATGGGAAGCTTGCTAATGTTCTCCCAGCACCTTTTCCTACTATAACCAAGGTGTCTGACTACTGAACTGAAGGACATCGAAATCTCCTTGCACTTCAGAATATTTTGGATACTTCAACCATTCATAAGATTACTATCATTCCACTGGACCACTCTAAGAAAGATAAACTCATCACCAAAAAATAAATATATGGATACTTAATGATTGTGCACAGTATAGCAATAGTTCTGATGGTATTTTTCACTTATATTTCCTTATTTTGCAACAAAACCAAAAACTTGATCCTAAAGAAAAATAAGAATTTAATTTATTAATTTATATATATTTATATTGGGATACTACGCAAGTATACGTATCGTTATCAAGTAATATAGGACTTTTTGCTTATGAATATCGAACCCATGAATATCGAACCCACAGTGAAGATTATCCAATATGCACTTTTTAGAAATTTTTTCTATTTCTAAAAAGATAATTAGTTAAACTAAAAACAATTTTGGTAGGAATTTAAAATTTAAATATTTTTGGTATTTTTAATATTTTAACGAAACAATAAAAACTTAAAAAGATAACTAAAGTTTTTGTAGAAAAAAAGTATTTAATATGAAAATATCTTTCTTCTTATCACGAATCAGTAATAAGTATAAGAATTTTATTGTGAAAGTATGCAAATTATGTTGTGTCAAATAGGAGCAATAATATTCTTTACCCTTACTAGAGGTGCTATAAAGAACATTGGCTAATTTAAAGTTTGAATAGTTCTGAAGAACGGCTAGGCAGGGAAGATACTAGCTCTCACTCTAGAGTTCCCTTGATTCCCTCCACCTTGGGGCTAACATTCTCCTATCAGAACCTAAAATAATAAACCAAGTTGGGGACTTTACCCTGTCACTTTAAAGTCCTCTAACTCTACACCCATCAATGAATATTTTTCTATTTATTTGCACTCAATCATATGAACTACATTCTCATCCAAACAATCTCATGTGATACTACCATAGTTGATTGAGACAATACCTCACAAAAAAAATTTTAACATCTGGATTGGCCAAATCAAGAAGTAAATGAAGTGTAAGGATTTAAATCATCACAACTTCTTCCAACATTAAAGATCAATACTCTCTACAACTTCCATCCAAAACTTAATTACTTATCATTTTAAGAAGAAAGATAAAGAAAACTACTCTGAATCTATGGAGAAAACAAAACCACACTTTAATTTAAAAGAATAAGTCGTTGTCAAATCGACAACAAGTCTCAATTAAAATCAAAAGTTATCTAAAACCAAAGGATAAAAACTTATCTCAAGTCCTCCACCAAACTCTTGAAGTTCCTTTGAATCTCTTCTCTTTTAAAATCACTCAAAACAAAATAACAAAAAGGATAAAGTAAACAAAAAGTGGTTCCTTGGGATAAAAACTTATTTTCAGGACTCTTTTCTAAGTCCTCTCTTCTTTCTTTTATACTTTTCCAAGAGGTTCCTTGGGATCTCCTTGGGATCTCTTCAAAATAGATGTATTTGCCCAAGAGATGCATCCTTTCATGATAATTTT
>NW_018223610.1:24197-86536 GCF_001263595.1 Phalaenopsis equestris
TGCATCCTTTCATGCTTTCATGATAATTTTCATCCATGGTGATTACAACCACCTATTAAGCCAATGGGTGCCGCAAAAATCTCTTTGAAATTTATGAAAATCAATTTTTCTCATCTAGTAACTGGCACTAGTGCTTAAGCGTGGGGTCTCAGCACTTAAGCACGGCCTTCTCTGTTTAACCGGCACTTAAGCGTTGAATCTGGCGCATAGGCGCCAAAACTCTTTTCCACAATTTTTCACCTTTTTGCTCAAAATTTGATCCTTTTTCATTCTTTTAAGCATTTTTTTTCCATTTTTACTTGTATCTGAAAGAAAAACATGAAAATATCTTCCATTAAATTGCAATATCTCAAAAAATAGGTATAAAAATGTGTCTAAAAATACTATATATTTTAGGTGTATCAATTAACACCTACAATATTTCAGAGTTAAGTTTCAAATCAGAACCTTCAACAGGTATGTTTTTTCCTTACGTATTAAATGTTTTCTTTCACCCTTTATTTTTTAGTTTTTCATTTAAAATCTTTTAAAAATTCAAGTTTGGGGGTGAAGAAAAAAAATTTTTTAAAAGAAAAGAGACTTAATTTTATTTGTTCTCAATTAGTTATATTTTCAAAATATGTTTAAAAATTTTTTTAACATGACATTTGGTATTAGAGGGTAGCTTTAGATAACTATATTTATGTTTCTAAATATATAGTAAGCTTAAATAAAATTTTTAAATAATAAAGGTTAATTATAGAGATTAAGATATTTGGTATGATAGAATAAGACTATGTTTTTTCTATTTTAAGTAAAGGAATTTGTATTTTTGAAGTATTAAAAATCTTAGAGATTCATGTAAGAAGAAAAGATTAAAACTGTATGAAAAATCTTTAAGGCTAATATAAATTTATAAAGTGAAGGAATGTGAAAAGTTTTTAACTTTAAGAAGAGGATAGTGAAGTTCAAAATCATTAAAGGCTATCCAAATATAGTAATCCTCACAAAAAAAAAATAGAAAAATAAAGAAAAGAAAAAGGATTGAAAATGATCCTAAAAAAATGAAAAAGAAAAGAAAAAAGAAAAAAGAAAAGAAAAGAAAAGAAGAAATAAAAAGGGAAGAGAAGCTTGAGGAATAGGAGCTAACTAAAAATTGATTTCACTTGAATCTTTCTAATAAAGAAAAATTAAGACCAATTCTGTGCTTAATGTTAGATAGTATTAATAAAAATTATTTTCAATATAGAATTCATAAATTTTGAAATTAATATTTTTCTAAGAATAATTTGTAATTTTCCTTGAAAATGATAGACAATCAAAAATCTTAGACTTGACTGCTAAATATTCTTATACCTTTAGTATTAACTGGAGTTATTTTAAATTTTTATTAAGTTTTTTTTATTATATTCGTGAACTCAAATAAGAAAATCTAGAAGTTAAAATTCTTACCATGAGTCATACTTTTATGTAGTAAATGAGTTACTTGAGGACAAGGAACATTTAAGTTTGGGGGATTTTGATACACCAAAAATATATGTATTTTTATACCCATAGTTTTTACTTATTTTTTGTGATATTGCACTTTAATGGAAGTTATTTTTTTGTGTTTTATTGTAGGTTGTTGATTTTTAAGACTTCGAGCAAAAAGGAAGCAAAAAGGATGAAATTTAGAGTCAAAATAAAGAATTTAAAAAATTGTTCAGCACCGACGGTGCTAGACTGGGCACCAACGACATTTTTTGACAGAGAAGATGGATTAATTAAATGGCCTCTGGCGCCGACAGCCCCAGTGTCGATGCAAACCCTATTTCTAGAAGATTTGACAAACTTTGACACTTTTAGAAGAGTTTTTGGATGCACCTATTGGAGAACCAACCTTAGACTCTATTTAGGGCCGAAATTTGATCAGAAACCCACCCCCCACCTTCGAACCATTTCACATTTTTCCACTCACTCAGTTTTCCTCTTTGCACGCCTACATTCCACACCATTAGTTAGTTATTGTCCTTCTAGTTTTAAATTTTTGTGGTGAGTTTAAGTGTGAATTCTTCTCTAAGTAGTGTTGAAGAGAAAGAGAAGTGAGAGAATTCTTCTTCCTACATTTCCTAAGAGAGGCTACAAGGGATTTGTTTTGAGAAAGAGTTTCAGATAAGTATTTTTTGTTTATTACTGTTGTATGAACTTTCTTTTATATATGAAATTTTTATTTTGTTATATCTTTCTCATGAAGTCTGAGTAGTTTTCTTTATCTTTCTCCCTACTTTAAGATATGTTGAAATGAAAAGATAATTTGGATGTGTCAATGTTAAAATTTAAAATAAATTGTGATGATTTTTCAACTCTGCTCTTAATTTACTTTTCGATTTGGCCAATTGAATTGTTAAAATATGTTGTGAAACATATGATCCGGGAAATGGAGAATGAGTTCTACAATAGAGTGAGTCTGGAGTGGGAGCCAGTATCCTCCTAGCCTAGACAAGGTTTTAGGGACTAAACCTAAGATTAGCCAATGATTTTCTATAATACTGAATCAGGGTAGAGAATTAAAATTGCTCTTATTTGGCACAACACATATTTAAACCATTTTTATCATCTCATTTAACCAAAAAGCTCATTGTAGTGGGAAAGATGTTTTTTCATATAAGAAAACTTCATCACATAAACATAGTTTAGTAGTTATTATTTTTAAACTCTGCATTTAAGTTTTGCTAGTAGTTAATAATTTAGTTTTGTTAGTATCTTACACATTCGAATCTAGTGAGAGTAATTTTGTTTGATTTCTGTGAATTTCCTAGTTAATTTATCATTTTAAATTTAAACATTTCTCGTCGGATCTATATTTGGGACTTAAATAGAAAGTCTTATATTACTTAATAATGATATGTATACTTGCATAGAATCCCAATCTTAAGTGCTTAACTTTATTATTACAAAAATACCACATAAAGTTTTTGACATCGTTGTAAAGCGGAGTCAACCTTATAAATTTTACACAACTATATTTCACCGGGATCATCGGTGTTCCCCTAAACTGATTATTTGGTATCATTTGGATAATAGCAGGATTAAGCTCAAATGAATTGGCAGGGAATTAGCAGTAACATCACGGCTTTGTATACTCAAATGAATTTCATCTACTATAGGATTAGCACAATCTCTTAAAGGTCTCTGATGATGTTCATTTTCAATTCCAGAATTATTTAACCTTGTAGCCATTTTGTTCAAATTATCTTTTTTTTTTTTTTAATTTTTCTAATAATTCTTTCTAACTTCAAATTGTAAGCTATTAGACCTATAGATCTTAAACCACGCATACACAAACACAATAAGCAATTAAAGTAAGAAAACACACAAAAATATAAAAATATTTAATTAAACAACAATAAGTTTTCCAGTTCAAATAAAATGTTCTAAATTAAAAAGTAATTTATTGTTACTCCCCAGCAATGGCACAAAAAACTTGATGTTGTGATTTTGTGGTGTGTTGTAAATATCTTTCAATCCTACAATACACACGTGGTAGCACTAGTAAATATGCAGTTAAATCCCAATAAAAATAAATTCAGTATAAATAATTTTATTTTTTTAAATCTTTAAGCTATCAAACTGTAATAATAATGCAAGTATACGTATCGCTTAAGTAATAAAGGGCTCTAATGAAGTTCTAAGTATCAATCCCACAGGGAGTTGGAAATTCTTATGGTTATAACTTCAAAGGCAATATTCAAACTATAAAACTTAAGTAAGCAAAACAAATTTAAAGTAAATTTAATGTGAGCTAAATGAAATGCAGTTAAAAGAACTAAATTAACTTAACTATTTGCTTAATTTTAAAAATAAACTTATAAAGACTAAACAAAGTTTAGTGGTGAAGACATCAAATTTTAAAAAACAACATTCCCCTTTACAATGAGTTTATGGATTGTGAAGTAATTAAAATAATTTAAAATACTTAGAAAATTGAATTGTGCTAAATAGAAGCAATCCTATTCTTTACCATTTGAGAGTGCATAAAGAACATTGACTAATCTAGAGTTTGGTCCCTAAATTTGTGGTTAGGTTGAAAGGATATTGGTTGCCATTCAAGAGCTCTCAATTCTCCCTCCCTGAGGGCTAACAATCTCGCTTTAGTTTCCAAGCAATTTCACCAAATTGGGGATTTTATCTGTCACCTTAAAATCTCTAATTCTGCTCCCATCAAAGTATACTTCCCTATTTATTTGCATGTAGCCCCCCCCCCCCCCCCCCCACCACCAACTCCTACCCTCCTACACCTACATTCTCGCCCATGAAATTGAATGTGAATCTTACCTTGTTGTGGAAATCATAGCCCTTTTGAATCTTATGTTTCTCAACAAATTTTAACATTTCATTTGGCTAGATCAAAAATTAAATGAAGATCAGGGTTTGAATAGGGTTTGAATCATCACAATTTATGAATCATCACAATTTATTGACATTTAAAACCTTATATAACAAAATTAACTCTTCACAAAACCATATCTCATTGTATGGAGAAAATAAAGAAGATTACTCATAATTCATGAGAAAGATATGACAAAACAATGATTTTATATATAAAAACAGGTTTACAAAAAAAGAAAGGAAAGAGAACAACTTATCTAACACTCCTTCTCAAGCAAATCCTTTGAAGTCCCTTTTAAGAACTTTCTCTCTTTACAATCACACTCAATTCTCTCTTAGAATTCTAATGAAGAAGAAATCTCTCACATTCCCTCTCCTCTTACAACTCTAGAAGAAAATCATCTCTTCTCCCAAGACTTCTCTCTCACACCAACCTCTCTTTTCAAACCTCTCGCCCCCCTCTCTTCTTCTCTAGACTCTTCTCTTTCTTAATTAGGGTTAGCCTTCATTTCAAGAGAATTTAAAATTCCCTCCTTTTTTCCCAAAAGGCACACCTCTTCACACCAAGAGGCAAGTCCTTTCATTCAAGAGTCTCTCCAAAGTGTCTAGATGCATTAATCACTCCATGGGGTGTTTGAATTGATTGGAGCCTTCCAAAAATGCTCAAAAATAGTCATTAACCGCCTTACTCCGTCTTCTTTTGTCTCTAGCGCCAGTCTACTGAAGTCTGGACTGTTCTGGATTCTGGCACCAAATATGGCGCTTCTGTCGTTGCTTCTCTATAAATTGGCACCTATGGCACTAGATCTTTAGAAAATATTGCCTCTGGCACCAAGATGCTGAAATGCTTCATTTTGAGTCCAAATTTCTTCTTTTTTGCTCCTTTTTGCTCCAATTGCCTAAAATTGATATGCCTGCAACAAAACATGAATACATAAAGTGAAATGTCATCAAATTTAAGCATAAAATGAATACATAAAATTACACTTTATTTTGGTATATCACCAAGCCCCTCTTTTTAAAGAGACACAAAACACTTCTTCATTCCAAGGACACACCCCTTCACTCCAAGAGACACACCACTTCATCAAAAAGGTTTTTCAAGTGTCTAGACTCATTGAACCACTCCATGGGGCGTACAAGTTGTTTAGAATCTTCCAAAACATCCTAGAATAGACCAAAATTGTCAAAAATTTGTCCCTTAACTTTTTATGTAGCCTAGGCGCACCCTGCATGCAGCTCCACCATTTTGCCTCGTTTCGCTACATTTCAGCTTCATTTTGCCCCATTCTAATTATGTTTCAATCAAATTTGTTATACTTAAAAGATAAGCATGAAAATAACTTTTCTTTAAAGTATAATTTCATTCAAAATATGTAATAAATGTAAAATAAATTAAGCATAGACAGGTCATAATTTTCTTCCTTGCTCGTTTTGGCTCCAAATTGCACTGCTTTTACTTCATTTTCTCCAAAAGCTCATTTCTTGTACTTAGAACCAAAAACATGGAAAATTAAGTGTAATATCATTAAAAATGAGCATAAATATAATGAAAAAATAGTCTTTTTTTAGGCATGTCACTCGCCCACAAGAAAACTGGCTCCCCCATGCTCCTCCCTCAATTCCTTCTCAATATTATCATTAACTACTTCTAAAGTATGATTCTATTTAGAAAGATTAGTTATATCTAAATGTTCAACCAAAATAGGATCCAACCCACCATCATTTCCAATAATAACATCCTCTTTATTAAAGTGATTAAACCTACATGGTTCCTCCTGAAGAATTCCCCCACCCACATTATCACTACCACCCTATCACTTTCTTTGTTTAAGTTTTTGTTATCAAAATTTCTCTGAATACCTTCTTTCAAATTAGAATGAGTTATATAACAATTAGCAAGACAATTCCCAAACATATGACAATTACCACGGTAAGGAGGAATATACCCCATCTCAATATTTTGCAATTCATTTATTAATAAATGTCGTCTTCCACAGTTCTGCTTCAAGATATTTCATTAACAACTAACGTCTATTTCATTTTAAATTTGCTAAAGGATACTGCTTTTACATCCAAACAAATTTGAATAATTAAAAAAATTTGTGAATATACTCTCAAAAGTTGGTGGCACAAATAAGTCATAACCCCTACAAATGATGATATTATGGTGCCGCATTAAAAGATATTTGTATACATCTCATTAAGCAAACATTGCTAGAAATTTCCATTTCTAATAGGATACCATTAAATGTGTGATACCAAAATTCCCCGCATTTGATTTTTTTCAAGATTTGATAGGTATCTTCCATTTAACACAAATCTCTTACTAAATTTTATTCTAGAGAGATCATATGATGCTTATTTTTAGGCTATGAGGCAACTATGATGTTCTAGTAATCTTTGAGAGGGGGAGGGGTCTATAGATCTCGCAATTTTTTAAATTGTGTTGTGATTGATTTATGTTATCTTATTGCCATTATAAATATAGCTTTATGGAAGGGGCTTGTTCTTTCACACTAAGAAGCAAAAAAAAAAAAAAAAAAAAAAAGATAAAGAGGAAATGGTGAGAAGAAGAGAGAGATGGTAAAGGGTTTGCCAATAAGTAAAGGAGTTTTCAAGTGCTTGTGAGGGAGGCCTTTATCATCCTCAAGCAAGAGGAGCTGCTATTGTTTTTTTTTTCCAATAAGATGATGAAATCTCAACAATACAAGGGATAACCTCGTGTTTGAAATTCCGCGCAGAGAGGGAAGTGAGCAAATTCAAAATATTATTTAAATCCAACCCTTGTCATTAATCTTTATAGTAGGAGGTTGCATCCTATCAATCTCAAAATTTTTTATAAATTATAATCTCTCCATGTTCATTTTTTATAATTTAGTGAACTGTTTTATCTTTATTTATGGCAAAAACAACAAATTTTCTACCACAAAAATTGTGTTTTTATTTTATTTTTGGTTGAATTGGGTTTTCATCATTATTTTTAACATAGTATGAGTTTGAAGTGTTAATTGATTTATTTTGGGCTATCAAGAGTAAAAGATAACATGATGTTTGGTAACAACTGACAAGGATTCTCAAAATGATCATTAGTTGTTTCACGAAGAAATCAATGATCTATGCTTGATCTGAATCTATATATCTATCCTTACACAGATTTGGTTGTAGGAACCTTTAGAAAATGCAAGGAAGATTATGCCCAGCATTTCAAACTTGGACCACTGACTAAATTCATTGGAATGTTTTATCAAATTACGAGGCACTAGATATATTGTGATGGTGCTCATAGCTATTTGAGAGATGTGGCTTTTCTCAATGGTTGGGAACTTCAATATACTATTCTAAGATAATTTTATCATATCTCCTTAAATGTTGAAAGTGTGTTTTGAGCAAATTGACATAAGAAAAATACTCTCATATAGGTGAAATTATTAAAAGAATGTTTAATCATATTCTTACGAACAATGTCAAATAAGAACTTTTGAAAAATTATTAAAGTATTTATTATTCTTCTTTTCCTCATCTTTCTAGGTATATTCCGGCTACTACATCTTATTTTTTACAGTTGATATTTTGTATTAATTCATGTTGTGTTACAGCACCTAGAGCATTTCTATTTAGACGATTTGTTATCCTTTCATAATTTATTCGATCCTAATGTCTAGTATGTGATTTTCAGCTGACTGAAAACAAGAAAATTTTTGTACTTCAAAGTAGTTTATTGGAAGAAGATTCTACTTCTTACAAGTACTCCCTTGCTGATCATATAATTTTGATCATACACAATTTAGAAAACACCAAAGTAAATTGTAGACTTGAAAGAGATGAAATTCTTTTCTTATTATAGTTTTTTTTTTTATATAGGTGTTCAAAAAAGCATGTTCTACCATGTGTTATTATGCACTGCCCTGAATTTTTTGATTCAACAAGTCTTATTAGCTATTTTGTGGCTTGGAGAACCTGTGAAGATACTGAAAAATTGTGCTATCTATACTTGTCTAGAATGTGAAATGTATATTTTTAATATTACACGTAGTCTCAGGTGAATTATTTATTGTTCTAGCTATTGAAAATTGCATTTTGAACATTACATAAATGTATACATTATGCTTTGTTCGAATTGTGCATTTAGTAACTATGTTTCTTTAATTTTGAAATTTTTTTATAAGTGTACAAATGTTACTAATATTGTGAAATGATGGGTTTTCTCCACTAAAAAGTTGCTGCTCAATTTGGAGCAGCTCTACTGTTCCCCCGGGTGAGTTTTGAACATGACAAGATTACAGACCTACCATGCTTGATTTGACCTTAACAATTAGATTTTTTTCAAGGATTTTGACCTAAATAATCAGTTCGGAATGACCAACTTGATTTTGATATCTTGGTTGAGAATAATGGAAGATGTATAGCTCAACTCTACTGTTTTAGCTTACATCAAATAGAAATATCAAGTTCAAAATTTTAAAAGTGCTAGTTGATTTTAATTTAGGTTAAGGGATTTTCCTTAGAAAATCTGTTGTGACACATGTATACTATACATGGTTATAGTACCTTTTCAATTGTTTTTTTTTTTTTTTTTTTTTTTTTTTGGCTTAAAAAATGATTTTTTTTTACAAATGTCTTAATTGGTATATTTAATTTTTATTTTTATTTATTTAAATATCCAATATCAATAGTTTAATATTTGAAGTTATAAACTTTTGGATAATCACATAATAATTATGTGTAAGAGGTGAATTTGGATTTTTAAAAAAATTAGTAATAATGAATTGTTTGATATTGTATTACAAATTTGAGTATTATAAATGTAAATATCAAGTTCTAGGTTTGAGATATGTAAATAAAAAAAAATTTGTGATTGTATCTAAATCTCTCTTACTTTTTATTACTTCACAAGTTAAATTGTCAATTTCACATGATTCATAACCTGATTTAATTATTTGTATTTTGTTTCTATTGGGTGATGCATGATTTCTTAATTATTTAAAAAATATTTAAGGTAATAATAATTTTGGTTTTCTAATTTTTCCCCTTAGTTATTTAACATCTCTCTTATGTTTGTTTCTTATTGGAACATCTATTTTTTGTTGTGTGATCTGAATAATAAAATGAATTATTTATAACTCGTGTTTGAAATTTCCACCAATGCTTATTTAAAGCACATGTTGATCCAGATTTGTTTAAGAGGCATACCCAAGGGATGAGAGCGTTTGAATCAAGAGAGACGAGAGAGAGAGAGAGAGAGAGAGAGAGGAGTGCACAATGATTTGCCCCTAGGGATAAAATGGATATTCCCGATCTCTTGTGGCTCTTTTCATAATGCAGTATCATTTGTATATGAAGTGGGGAAGGATGCTAAAGTCCGTTCTTACATGAGAGGAAAGAGAGGCCAAAAGTCCATTCTTACATGAGAGAAGGAAGAGGCCAAATGTATCATTACAGGAAAGGCCCTTATATTTATGGAAGAGGAAAAGCAATGAAGGAAAATTACATTTTTAACCCTGCTTTAAGGAGGGTTGTACAAGTCATTCTAGGAATTATACCCCAAGGCTTTGTCGTTCTCTGGCTCTATCATTTGAACTAGCCTCTGTCGGTTATTGGTCAAAAGTTGTCGGCCGACTTTTGGACGGGTGGCTGATCGACTTCATATGGCTAGTCGGCTTTTTTGAAAGCCGGTCCTTGGTTACCCTTGGGGGAACTTTGTGTTAACGCAGTTCGGTTGTCGATGGAGCTAGACCTTTGTCTGGTCGACTTTTTGATGAGACATCGGTCTGTACTTAAGTGCGACTGTCAATTTATCGATCCTTGAGTGGAACGGTTACTCAACTCTGGACGACCAGTTGATCGGATTCGTGAGGTCTCCTAGCTTTTCGTTAAAAGGTTTGTCGTCATATCTTCTTCAATCTAGATTGCTTCAAGATTCAAGCCGACACTTTTTTTTTTTTTGTACAATATAACAAAATTTTATTGCAATTTCATGAAGTCTACTGATGAAGTTTCTTGATATTATCAATCATATAATATACCTAAGACATCTATATTTTTAAAATTATTTAACTTCAATTTGAAGTGTTCAATTTCATCTCATGCTTTTTTTTCACCTCTCAAATATATATATATTGTGCATTTACGAGGATTAATTCAGGCAACATTATTCCAAATAGATAAATTGTGTTGCCTCCAATAACATTCATAGTGACCCCTCAAATAACTCCCGAAGCATTCACCTAATCTCAAAATACTGGCCTTAAATATAAGTTAGCTTTTTAATAAAGGGGTCATTTACTTACATTGCACCGAACTGCTTACATATTCAAAACTTAAACTTTACTTTTCTTTTTCATATTTATATCACCCAAATCTCTCCCATCACATAAAAATTAACAGCATTTTAACTTCTTAAAAATGAATACATCTTTTCATGCATATATGATAGGTAAAGTGGCACGCATGTAAAAAAAATAAAGTTTAAATGTTATGAAAATACATAGTTATTGAGTTGTATGTATGTAAATCTTTATTTAATAAATTCATAATTTGGTCACATGCATTTAGTTTATTACACGTGCTTAATTTAATTAAGCTTTTTAATCTAGATTTATGTATGACCAAAGACTTTACTAGTTGAAGATCTTAAGATTGGTACTGTGATCTAATCAAAAGAGAAATGGCTGCTTTTACGTTTACAATAATAATAAAAATGATAATAACAATAATAATAATGGTGATATTTTCTTGCATGCTCATTTATCATTTCCTTGAAAATAATGAAACAGATATTATGTATAGGGTGAGCTAGCTCAAGTGCAATATTTCTATATTTATTAAACAAATGAAAGAGCATTTTTTTTAAGCTCTCCCAGCAACTGTTCACAAATACACGATCTGCTTAAAATAATAAATTGTATGATATACATGACAAAATATATAAATATATTCGTATAATTATTCATACGCAGCTATTAAGTTGGAGAGGAATAAATAAATGTCATTATTTAGCCACCTAAAAAAAACTAATAAAAGCTACTCAAAACCCGAGCTACCATTTTTTAAATACAAACAAGCACCATTTTTTAATCCTCTATCCTTCATACTTTTGCATTGACAACTTTCTCTACAATCCATGCTGGTTAAATTAAAACTTAAACCAGATCAAATATCCTTTCAATTCAAATCAATTAAATAAAATTTTTAAATTAAGCCATATAAACATTCAACTAATAATGCGCATTAGTTGAGTTATTTCAATTTTTTTTTTTAATAGGCTAAAGAGCAAATAACATGAATTTGTGCAAATGACCAGATTCAAAGTTCAAAAATAAGGAAGATTCTAAATTTACAACAAAAGATAACCTCTCAACAAGCAGGCATATCTTATGGTACCGCCAGGCTAAGCCATGGTCACTATTTCACCGCGCATACCTGCAATTTTTGACAAAAGATATGAGAATAACAAGTAAACAAAATGGAGGATTTACATAAATACCACATAACTCTTATGCAGTCATACTGCTAGCCCCTAAACTTTCATTTTTACATTTAAAACACTTTACCTATACATGAAAAGGATTTCACTTTTAAATATAAAAAATTTTAGTGTTTTATTAATATAAAAATTAAAGTTCAGATGTTAGATATATAAATACATAGGAAGGGATAGTGTGATCCGTAAGTGGATCCCAAAATGAGTTGCATATTTTATTCCTTGAACTCAAAATAATGAAACAGGCACTGAGCTTACATCTTTCAAATATTTCCTTTGCCAACATAAGCAATGAATCCGTCTCCTCTGCCATTTTTGAAATCTTTTCTGCCTCCTTGACTGCTTCAGAAGCCAGAAATGCTTTGGCTTCTGCGTCAGCTATTTTGTATGCAGCAGTAGTCGCAGCTTCCTCAACTGGATCTATAGGTTTAGTAAAACCAGAAGCTTGAAGCGGCTTCAACCGGTTAGCTGGTTCCTTTTGCATGGGTGTGGGAGTCTTTATTGCAAAAGAGGGATCTTTGAGCTGGTATCCCCTTGAACCCTGCATTTCATGGTTTAATACATCACCAAGTGTGGCTGGCAATTCCAGTTCATGAAAGAGAATGTAAATATGAAAAAATCATAAGGAGTCACTTTTTTCTCTTTCTTTTGTGGGGGGGATATGCAAATACGTAAGAATTGTGTGGCATGTATGTAAATGCCCCCTGTATTTTTAAATAAGACCTTATGAGAATAAGGTCTAGATCGTCTGCAGTTAGGCAGAAGACTGCACATTTGGAATTACCTGCCAACCTAGAAGATCTAGACCGATGGCTAAATACTGGACATCATAATTATCATGATCATTGTCCTTCTAGAATCCAGTTCTCACACCATAATTTTTTTTAATTTATCCTCATTACCTAAAACATGTCAGATTGTATTTACTTCTTTTTAAATAGTTCTATTTTGATGGACCCTTGTGATATTTAGGACTACGATGTTGTATTTTGTCATATGTTTGTAGGATCATTTATTTGTCATTGACTGCAATGAACCATTAGGTTATTAAAATTGATAGTAGGTTTAAATCTCGGTAACTCTTCCTTATTCGTATGAATAAAGTCTATCTTAAAATGTAAAGCACTTGCCTATGAAAGAGATAAAACACATTGTTTCTATTTTTTCATTGTGTGCTTCCCACCTGTGAAGGGAATGGCCTCCTGATTGTGAGCTCCTAATCCTTGGAGAAGGAACTCTGAGAAACAAAACAAGTTCTTTGTTTCGTTAGCATTAATTATCCCACTCTGCCTGACGCGGATGTAGCCCTGCTGCAGGAGGCTGGACCGGACTGCTGTGGGTCCTGCAGCAGGAAATTGAGGGTGCTGCGCTTCTTTCCGCCTTAACCTGTCGTCCAGTTCAAGTGGGAAGGTCCAAGGAGCTGGCCGGCCCTACCTTGCCGTCAATTAACGTCAGACCAATCCCAAGTTACCCTAGGTTATATTTATTTTTCTATTATGTTAGAAGGAGGTTTTGATTCAGTTTTCTTTCAAGGCAGCTGTCGCCGTCCAGTTTTTCCATTCAGAGCTATATCTGACAACGAGCGCAGCTTCGGCCGTATCTCATCCGAGGTGATGATTATCCTCGTCCTATCCATCCTCCACAATCCTCCCTCCAGCTCCTCTCCTTGCCACCAGCCCACATATCCCCACAGCTGCCGCCCTGCCTACTGATCCCACTTGCCGCCAGTCCAGCCGCCAGCATGCTGCAGCCAGCCGCCGACCAGCAGCCTTCCTCCCATTACAGCAAGCCAGCCGCAAGTTTGTTGCGGCCTGCCAACCAGTAGGGTTGTTAATGATCTGATTTGGAGCTAACCGGGGCAGTTCGAGAAAAATTTAATCCAAAATTTTGGTTTGTAACTCGGCTCGTTTATTTCAACCCGATCTTGATCTAAGCCAAAATTCAAATCAATTTTCAAGGGATTAACAATCTTTGAGCTAAATTCTCTAAATTCACAACCTAACATCACTAGGGTTGTTAACAATTCGATTGCGAATTGAGCTAGGGTTCGCTCCAAATTGGTTCAAAAAAAATTTGATCCAAAATTTTGGTTCATAGCTCGACTTGTTTATTTCGATCCAACCCAAAATTCAAATCAAATTCAAGCGATTAAGGATCTTCGAGCTAAATTCACAACCCTACCTACCGCTGCCATACCACCACAATCATCCTGAGCCCTGGTTTGGCGGTTGTGTTGTGTTATCGTTGTTATTTTCTATTTCTATAAGCGAGTGTTCTAACCCCTATTTTATTTCTAGCAATAAAGTGCATTTCCCATCATTATTTGCGTTAACTACGGTATTATTTATTATCCTCCCTAGCCTAACCCTATTCCTCCTAGGGTTTTTGGCATCCACCATGACTCAACCCTATCTCCACCCAAAACTTCTCTTTGCTAATTTTCCAAACCGGCTACCTAAAATTTTTCTTTCCCACCCTATACATCCCCTGTACAACCTCTTCCACCTACCCAAATCCAAACCCTAGCCATGCCACCAAAGAGACAATAGTCAGAAGCTTGCATGAGAGGAAAGGACACGATGCAATTTATTAAAAATCCACAGAGGTATCCTAAAGAATTTTAGGGAGGATATAAAATGGAAAACCCTCGCTGCACAACAACCATAAAACTCTTTTACCAAGATAAAAGACTATTTTACCAAGATAAAAGAAAATCCCTCCAAGTCATTAGCCAACATGTATTAGAGCAAGAGTTTCACAAAGCCCTATTTATTGCCTAGGTTGCCTTGACCACATTGAGTAAACCAACCATAAGGTCACTTCCCTAATAGTAATATGGTTTCCAACTGAGTTCACTTTCAAAACATGATGATGCACATATTATGATCATTTATTACAAAGTTCTTGGTTGTGTACTTGACGATATTCTTTTCTTTGAGGCATTATGTCCACGTGAAGAAGTGTTCATTTATGACATTTTCAATGATATCCTTGAAATTTATCATTTCTTGTGATGATTTTTTTTTTTTTTATGTTGAAAAAATCAAGGTTATTTCAAGGTTATTTTGAATTGGCCTATACTAATCTCCATTCATTTTGTGAATAGTTTTCATAGTGAGTGTCGATTAGCAAGAGACCTATTTATAGATTTAGTTTTAATATGACCCTAGTCAAGTGGTGTCCAAAGAAGGCTAAGACCCCGTTTGGGTCAAAGTTTTTGCCGCGATTTTGAAGTGTTTGAGGCGAAGATTTTTGCCGCAGCAAACCGCGTTATTCATAAAACGCGGGGCAAGGGTTTGATCCCGCGGCTAGCGGTTTCTACTTACCAAAATACGGCGTTGCCCTCCATTTTTGCGAACGCCCCTGTGCCTTAGTGCGTGTTCGGATCTGTTCGTCTACAAGCTCTCGCCCTCTGCGATCTCTCACCTCGTCTTCTCTTCTTGCTTCCTCGTCTCCTTCTTGGCATCTGCGATCTATCTCCCGGTTCTTCCCGTCTTTGTTCCCATCTGGTAAGCAACAATACATACCACTCTATTTTGTTGGAGTTACATATCTTCCACCTAAACTGCGCTTTTTTATGGAAGTTTACATACATACCACTCGATTCTTGTGTAGTTTGTTGCCATTTTTTTTTTGTTGGAATGATGCTTGAGTAGTTGATAGTTTGTTGTCATTTTTATGGAAGGCTACATACATAGGACTTCATCCTTGAGTAGTTATTGATGCACTCTTTGGGTTTAAACTAGAATTTTGGTGGAAGGTTTCGGTTGGTATACCAATAACCGCAAGCTACATACAACTCCATATCTTTTCCTTTGAGTCGTTTTTATGGTTTTTTTTTATGAGATGAAGGGTTTTGTTTGGTATACAATGTTATAAGTAATGGTATACATGTTATAAGTAATGTTTAGATGTTGGATATGTAAATACATATGAATTCAGTGGTATGTATGTGAATGTTGATTTTCTTTTTACGCTTCATGGTATGCTGATGATGAGCTAGTGGCTATGGGTTGGGGCATTTTTGGTTGTGCTTTGTTGATGTGATGGTGGTTGTGGGTTGGGGCATAGCTTGTGGTTTGCTTATGAGATGGTGCCTGTGGGTCGGGGCATATGGTTGTGTTTTGTTGTTTGATGATGGTTGTGGGTTAGGGCATATGTTTCTATCTTGCTGGTGAAAAGGTAGTTGTGAGTTGGTGCATATGTTTGTCCTCTGTTGGTGGCTTCTTGCAGTACCAACAACTTCATGTGACTTAGGATTATTGGTGGTTGTATCTTGGGGTTATTGGTGGGTGTAGCTTGGGGTTGTTGGTAGGTGTATCTTGGGGTTATGGTGGGTGTAGCTTGGGGCATATGGTGGTTGTGGCTTGGTGTTATTGGTGGTTGTGGCTTGGTGTTATTGGTTTTTGTGGTTTGGTTTATTGGTGGCTGAGACTTGTGGTTATTGGTGGGCGTATCTTGGGGTTATGGTAGCTGTAGGTTGGGGTTATGATAGTTGTAGGTTGGGGTTATGATGCAGGTGGCTTGGAGTTATTGCTGGGTGTATCTTGGGGTTATGTTGGTTGTAGTTTGGGGTTCTGGTGGATGTACGTGGCTTGAGGTTATTGATGGTTGTGGCTTGTGGTTATTGGTGGGTGTATCTTGGTGTTATGGTGGTTGGAGCTTAGGTTTATAATGGATGTGGCTTGGGGTTATTGGTGGTTGCGGCTTGGGGTTATGGCGGCTGTAGCTTAGGGGTATGGTGGATGTGACTTGAGGTTATTGATGGTTGTGATTTAGGGTTATCGGTGGGTGTACCTTGGAGTAATGGTGGCTAGATCTTGGGGTTATGGTGAATGTAGCTTGGGGTTATTGTGATTGTGGCTTGGGGTTATTGATGGGTGTATCATGGGATTATGGTGGTTGTAGCTTGGGGTTATGGTGGATGTAATTTGGGGATATTAGTGGTTGTAGTTTGGGGTTATTGGTGGCTATAGCTTAGGGTTATGATGGTTGTGGCTTAAGGTTATGGTGGATGTGGGTGGCTTGGGGTGATTGCAACAATGACTCTAAATAATTATATTCGTCGGCATCCTTCTTGTAGCAACATTGACTTTTGTAGGGCTGACAAGCTTCGAGAGCATGTGCCACCCGAGGCATTTGAGTAACATCTTGGTCATTCTCTATCACGAGTAGAGAATGATCCTTCCACTATCTGTACGAAGGAGAAAGCAAAATGACGGAGTTAAGGAAACAAATTACCGATGCATTAGTAGGAGACTCATAAGAGTATTTGTAATTCATTCAGTATTGTGTATTGAACATTTAGTAATATATTTATTTTATTTAAAGTAATTTATGCTTTACATTTTATATGTATGGTTTGAACTTTTCACACTTTCTACGGGCTATATTTTTCCATTTTGCATTTCACTTTTTTTTTTGGGTGGGTATGAGATCTCAGTGAGGAGACGTTCGACCTTTATGAATTCTTCTAGATGGTCTCTTGAGAGTTGTTAGTTAGCGTTACATGTGATATCCTAATGAAGGCAACCAAGTTCTTCTCTTCTTCTCGGTGCATTGGTTTATGAGATTCTTTAGGATAACTTTTTTTGGTGATATGCACATGTGACACACCGGAGGTTGGTTTTACATTACTTAAAGACAATCGAGAACTCATGTTTATACAAGGTATACTATCTTTTTGTAGTGACTGATTTTTTTGTTGGTATGTTGAATTTTCTAAGACCTGACGCCTGTTAAAAACTGTAATTAATTACTTCTTTTAGTAATTTCACCTTATGTTATGACTAATAGATTGTCTTTTTATTCATTCAGGAAAGATGAGCTCTAGGATTTCAGAGACCTCCAGAGGAGTGTTGTCACTGCGGACTACAATCTCCCCTACTAAAGTCACACCGTTAACATAGCTACGGAAGAAAGTTCTACTGGTGCCCGTGGTGGGCAAATGGTTCGGAGAAGTGTGACTTCGTCAAGTGGGCAGACAACCAGACAGATTCCACTGCCAATAGTAATCGGTGTTGGATGGCAACCCCGGATGGTGACCTAGCTCGGGAAATACGTTGGCCAGAATTTAAGATTAATATTATCATTTTTTAAAATTTAATGTTCATACACCTTTTTTTAAGTACATTTGGTACTTACTGTTATGTGAGGTGTGTATCTTATTTTTTCAACTTTTTTAAAGTAGATTTTTCCTTCTAAAGTATCCACTATATTGCTATGACAGTTCTGTTTTAAACAGCATTATTGCACAGGGGCAGTGTTCGTTTATTCAGAAACAGCTGTGTGATAGCTATTTTCAAACTGTAAAAAACAAACCGCCAGCCACCCAAACATACCCTAAATTCCATTGAATAGAAGCCTCTAAAGCCTTCTCTAAAATTAAAAAACTATTAACATGTAAACTCATGTTAAAAATACTTGATTTTAGTGGTGCTTCTTGAGATGCATTAAGCATTGGCATTGGAGGTGTCCTCAAGTAGGTGGATCAACCCATCACATTCTTTAGTTGAGAAAAATTGACACAATATTTACTCAACATATGGCATGAATTTTATGTTATCATAGAAGCTCCATAGTTCTAGCTTCACTATCTACTTCCCCAAAAGCTTGTGCTTTACTTTGTTGATTATGAACTACTCAAAAAATTTAACTACCCAAAAGAAAATTGAATACCTGACATGCCAAATAAGTTTAATTTCACCAAGACTACACAAGTACTCCTACGCACAAATCCAGTGTCGATAACAAGGTTGATAACATGCATGTGAACAGCAAGTAATAGCATATGGTATTGACGATAGTGTGGAAAATGCACACTAATTGCATATTAAAGAATAAGCGTGTTATTTGTGCTAGATATGGTTAACAACAAAATGCATTTTCCTTAATATGAACAATAATTATTTTACTTATTGCTAAATAATAAAATAATAATAATAATAGTATTATTATTATTATTAGTAGAATATTTACTAGGGTCCACGAAAATGAAAGGCACATGTGACGACGTCAACACTGAGTGAGCACACAAAAGAAGACATGACCGGGGGGGGGGGGCATCATTATGGTGGGCTTTAAGTCCAAAAATGTGAAGATTTTGACTATGATGGCCTTTACATGACGACTTCTCATAAGTAGACTCAGAAACAATAATTTTATAAGCTTCAAAAGCTACCAAGATAGTGGTGATTTTGCGAACTCCAAATGAGGAAAAATTGAATTAGAATATTATAGCAAAAGCAAATTATGTTTGTGAAAAAAAATATAATATTTGAGAAGAATATATAGGAAAAGAAAATGAATCTTCATCAATGTTTAGCACACTTGCAAAATAATATGTAAATAATGAAATTGAAGAATATTATGATTTACGAGACTATAATGTTAAAGGAGATGATATTTTGGCTAATGATGACAATTCCTAAGATGATTAGTTTGTTTTTAAAAAAAGCATGATACCTACAATAAAAATTGTAACGTTTTAAATTTTGATCAAATGAGCACTTGAGTCTAAGCATCATGGTTTAATATTATGAGTGAGAATTTTATTAACAAATATAGTTATTTTAATTATTATGATATTTTATCTTTCAATCTAGTTATCATTAAAAAATGTTCATCTATACTTAGCTACATTTTTATACATATTTTTTTTTATTTGATATGTTTAAAAAACATGTTACGTCCTACACAATGCCCTATGAATCTAGAGGATATTGTGCTAAGGTGCGCTTTAATAAGGTTGCTAACGCCCTAACTCTACAATATTATTCACTATGGTTGTTAAATTAATTTGATTCAGAGTCATGGCTTTTGACCAAGTCAATAAAATCTTGACTTCTGTGTTCCGAACATATTTTTTAAATATATAATATAAATTTGAAACTAAGAACAGTCACATTGTAGTTTCTTAAATCTTATTTTAATCTATTTCATTTAAATTCATTTCATTTTTTTTGCAAACAGACCAAAGTAAAATGTCCAATACAAAACTAATTGGCAAGAATTTATATAGACTTAATTTGTAAAATCACATATGCCCTATAAATTTGTAGTTTACCCAACTATTTATTCCTCCAAATAAAATTAAAAAATTAAATAAATCTAACGATAATAATCTAACTATTGGAAGTAATGTATAGATTCACAAGTATAGGATATGCGTCCAAAAGAAAATCCTATCATAGTAGAAATCAGATTTTACAAAGTTTTAATAATATCAATCACGTATGTACATTAACAACTACAATTTAGAGGATTAAAAAAAAAAGGAGAGATCGCCAATAGTAGTAACATGTTCATGTTATTACCTCGAAGTAGCATCCCCCAAAATTCTCAATCTCCACTTGCATTAAGAGAACATTAGCATTAAGTAAGTCCAACAAAAAATTCATTGAATAGAAGTAAAAAATCCCAAAGAATGATTCATATTTGTTTCAACCCCACAAGATTTATATATCACAAAATCTCACTGAAATTCATATGAAAAAAACATAAGATAAATTACAATCTTATCTTGAAATTGAAAGAGCCACAAGAAGGGTATCAAAGTTGTAAATTGCAAGGAAAATTATAAAAGGGAATCAAAATTTAATGATCAAGCAGATACAAAGAACTGATCACAGGAGGAGAAGAAAATCTTGTAACAAAAAAAAAACTACAGTAAGCTGAAATAAACAGAATGAAAAGCCCATAATAGAGAAGATCACAAGGAAGAAGATAGGAATCAAAGTCTGGAAACATAAAAAATGCCATAATTAAAAGATCCAATGAAATTAGTATCATAAGATCTCAATGAATGCAAAAATCAAGGATTAAAAAGTCAAGCATGGAATTAAAATCTTACAATAAAATAGAAACATAGATTATAACAATTTAGACAAAACTTAATTTTACTTTCAGCCAATAACTAGAAATAACTAGAAGAAAGAAAAAGGAAAAAATGGGAAGTAAATCATCAAAACAATAAGCACTGCACTTGTACAAGGAGATGATCTCTCTTGGAATTTCATGTCTCATCTAGAAGTACAAAAATTTGTATATTAAAAAAATTAAAAATTCTAAAATCCAATATTTTGTTTAAAAACCTAAAATCTCTATTTATAATCATAAAATACTCGGGAAGCAGCCACTAAAAAGAAAGGAATCAGCTTCAGCAACAAAGAATGCCAAAAACTAAAATAGCCGCAAGATTTGCCTACTTCTAAACACTCATGAAACTACAACAAAAAAAAAACAGGTCTGCTATAATGTCATAAAATTCATAGGAGAAGCTGCCTACCAACATAACCATAGAAGTTGTGTTAAGAAGCCTCCTAATAGCAGAATACCCAAGAACAACCACCCAACAAAAGACCTCCAGTAGAATAAGCCTCCAACATAAAATAGGGTTCAAACACAACTCTAGGAATAAGATACCATCATAGCATGTAAAAAAAAAACTCCCAACGATTCAATCAGATAATTATAAAGTACAATTTTTATTTGTAAATACAAATTGTAAATTCAATATTTTAAAAGTACAATTCTGAAACTAATCATCATAAAAAAAACAGTTTAGATTTTCAATAGTTGTAGACTATGCGATTTGCATCAATTTATGCATACAAAGATACAAATATTAGATCACGATCCAATTTATGCATCAACTTATAGGTGCACCAAAATCACCTATAAGTATCCCAGACACTAACGAATAAAAAATAACCTAATAATGATTCTCTTATCATTTATAGATCCTTAAAATGGGATTGCAAGTACTTTATCGGTGAAATGAATGAAAAATAATAATTCTTCATCGAAAAACAGAATGTTGTGAACTGTTAAAACCCATGAAAATCAAGCTTTCAGAAGATACGTACAATATATACGCGTATCACAACTAGGGAAGATTATTACAGTGTTTTAGGAGAGAGATGATTACCTTTTCTATTTTATTTTGTGCAACAAGTCTCCTCAATTTTGAACCTAATAACCTTCTAAAACCTGATGGTATCTCCATTCTTTGCTGCAAAATAAAAGGTCATTTTTATATTAAGAAAAAGATGATCACAGTACCCAGTAAAACAAAACTACATCTTCTAAATATTTCAAGATAAATTCAATTTCATAGGCCATAGGAATTAGTAATATAATCTGCAATCAACTGGCCTCTTCTGCTGGCTGCATCTCCATTTATCCCAATACAAATATAAATACAGTGCTGTAAAGATCAGACCAGTCGGCCAATTCAATGGAAAACTAGATAAAAGTTCAGTGAAGTTTAAAAAAAAATATACCACATATTATTCTGCTTGAACAATTAATGCTCCCAACTGATGGTGCCAAAAAAAAGAAATAAAATAAAATAAAATAAATCTTCACTCCTTTGGATATCCCTTCGCTCACAAGCACTCAAGTAAAAAATAGTTATGTATCCTTATGAATTAAGGAATAATAAGCTAAAATACGAAAGAGATGTGGAGGGAGAAGTAACTATAATTTTAATTATTTGTGTTATGTAAAACCTAAGTTAGCCACATTAGTAGGTGTGGTTGCTAAAAGGGACAGCGTGGGGACATATTTTTAACTTATTTGCCTAGGCTTGGCTTATGATCTAAAGAAATCAATTTCCATAAGTAAACAAAAGAACTATAATATTATGTTATAGTAATTGTGCATGCACCGAAAGGAAAAACTGTGTAAATGATCATCCAACATAATCAAAACTAAAAATTAAATTTCAAGAATAACACATTATGCAATTTGTTTTCATTGTTGGATTTTTAAAGCTTCGAGGTTTACTTTAGGGAGGTTATCTACAAGAGATAGTCAAGTCTTTGTTCAACAACAGCTTTGTGGTGGGGGTTGTTTTAGGATTTCTTAGGTGTTTAGGAAGACTTAGCTTTAGTGGTGATGAGAGGCCTATTGTCAGGTGAATAAACATATATTTGTTGGTTTGATCGATTCTTAGCAGTATATTGGCTTGCTGAATAAAGAGATCTTGTGGAAGTATATCTCTAGCGCTGGGTTCACAGCAAAAGTTGAATATAGTTAATGCTAGGTAGTTATCAAGAAATAAAGCACCACAATCAAAATCATTTATTTGTGAAATGTGGCACAAAAAGGGAAAAATATCATTTATTTGTGATTAATATGATTATATTACGACAAACTATTAATCCAACCTACAAATAAGTATTGGGCGGACTCGATGATTAGATTATGATTAAATTTACTACATAAAATTTAAACACTAATATAAAAGAGAATTAGTACACACAATGAATGGAAAAAGAATCAATATCATTTATTAGTAAAATGACGAAAATTCAAATGAAAGTAGAAAAAAAAAATCTAAGGACATAAAGTAATGTTATAAGTTACTGAAGGTTGGAAAATTATTAAAATGTTTAGCGGGTAATGTAATAAAACATGGATCTAAGAAAATTGTTGAGGTGAATATGATTTATGATAATGGATATTAAATTAATCGTTTATAAGGATATTAAAATTTTAATTCCTGTTTATGCTCCTCAAGTTACATATAGGCTAGAAAATAAGAGACATTAACTAACTATAATGTGTAAGAGAGGATAGTTTTTAGAGGTTAACTTAAATGGACATAAGTTCTAGAAAGATAGCCTATAAGAGGATTAAGGTTGTGAAAGATCCAATCTCAAGCAAATTTGAACCAAGATTAAGAATAACACAAAATCATTTGATAAGATCTTATGCTGAACTAAGCCTAGCTATAACAAAATCTATCCAATCTCGATTAGACTAGGGCTAGCTCATTTACATCAAAAGTTCAATCTGAATCAAAACATCAATGTCATTTTCATGAATTCAATGATTTCTTGATATTTTATAACAAATTATTAATCTAATCTACATAAATATCAGAGTGCATGCACACACACATATGCTCTTCTAAAAATAAGTACCTGCGTCGTTTTATCTCAATCTCGCGCAATTTGATCTCTAGCTCAATATAAGCTCGCTCTAAATCAGCCATGTCATGTACAGTCTGCTTATTAATTACAATTTGAATCTAGATCTTAACCACAAAACAATTGGATTTTCAAGTGATACTCAAAATTTAAATTAAATTCGCAGGAATAAAAAGGACAAATGGTGGGAATGAAATAAAAACAAGAAATGTAATAAAAGAAACTAAATTTAATTTAACAAAGGAATTACAACATAAGACTTCTGGAACGGTGAATATATATTTTGAAAAATCAACGCAGCACTTAATTAGTTTTGAATGTGGCACAATCAAATCATGAATAGACTTCATTTATAAATAAATAAATTTTCTTATACAAAGGTTATAAAGTATTTTTAAAAAAATTTTCTTGCATAGTGTGTTAGTTATGGATGTATATCTTATAAGTATTAAAAATGAAAAAAGGAAATAAGTTCCCGACATAGTAAGGGCCCGTTTGGGGGTGCTTATTGTGAGTGGCGGCGTTATGAGGACGTCGCCTTCCTGTTTGACAAGTGCATTCGGTTGGCGTTTTCCCATCGCTCCGCGTCAGCGTCCGATAAAACAAATAGGGGCGAAGTCGCTGTGCGAGCCCCGCGTCCGGCGTTAGAAATCTGCGTTACCCCTAGGAATTCCGGAGGTGCCCTCGATATCCCTTACCGTCTCCCTCGCTGGTTTCCTTTCTATTTCGTCGCCCTAGAGGAGATCAAACCTTCTTCCTTTATTTTCTTTGCTGATAATCAGGTATCCATTTGATTTTCCTGGAATGCTTTTTTTGCTCTGATCTATGCAAGGAACTATCGCTGGTTTCCTTTCTGATCCATACAAGCGCCGATATTTTAGATCTATGGCATTAGTTGTTTATGGCAAATGTTAGATCGTTGGTTATAGCATTTTCTCTGGTTTTTGGTTTTTAGGGCATTTGAGATAGGTTGGCATTTTACCTGACCGTTGGATTTGTGTTGCTAGCCGTGATCCTAGAAACCTGGTTGTTGGATTTGTGTTTATATTTAGAAGTGTGGATATGTGGCATTTTATCTGAGATATTTTCAGGCATCTCAGATATTTGAAATGTGGCTTTAAAATTTCGGGCATCTGTTTTGTAGCAAGCGTTCTTTGCTTGGAGGTATTGGCTCTGAGTATTTCATTTGTTGCATAACTTACATATAAAATGAAAAAGGTATATGATTTCTTCCTTATTGTTACCTGGTCTATCCTTTTTTCTCTGGTAAATGACTGAAAGCATGGAGGTCCTCTTACCCTCTATAGCAAAGATTTTTCTTGATTATTCAATTTAATTTTTTAAATTCATCATAATTTTTCTTCTTCTTTAAATCTGTATTCTTAATTTTCATTTCCAATCTTTTAGTTTGTCGTGTTGATTGCAATCTTCTAATAACAAAAACTTTCTCGCAGTCTAATAAACGGCCTTGATTTATAGTTCTGATTTATATTTGAATTCAGAACTATAAGGTCGCATTCTCAATTAGGACCCGTCTAATTCAAAGGCCTTGATTTATCAATCAAGTTGTTTGGGATGAAGATTCATAGTTCTAATTTTTATTTGCAGCTGTGAAAATGCTTATGATCCATTTAACCATGGTTTGTTCTATTAATTTTATATGGTTGAGTAAATCATGTACTCAAGTACAACACAAAGTTGAAGATTGAGGAAAGTTATAAAAAATATTCATGATCATTAGTCAATTACATACCCTTACATGCAAACTAGTTACAATTGTTTGAACTATGGCAAGAATGATTTTAATGAGTTTAATGTTACGAATGAGAATGGTTATAGAATTGGGGAGCTGAAACATATGAGTGAAATGCAATGTTTATGTTGGAATATTATATGTTGAAAAAATGTGAAATGCAATGTTTATGTTGGAATATTATTTTGGTTGTCATATTTTCTGTTATTTACTTATTCGTGAAGTGATGATTTTGAAGTGATGATTTGGGACTTCATTCTTGAGTTTTATTATTCTTATTCCTCTCCAAATAAATGCTTAAAGTTATGTACTATCCTTCTCCGTTTGATGGGCTCGATTTTGGCCCCTAGAGGACTGGATTTCAGTTGTAAGTTCTATACTGTTTTTGCCCCTTTCCTGGGCTCAGTTTGGCCTGAGATTTGGGGCCCGGTTTTGCCTCGAAATGGTTCAGCTTTGTCCCTTATGTTGGGCCTGATTTTGTCTCGTGACGACTATTTTTTTAGTTACATATTGGGTTAGGTCTTGCTTTTGGGATGGCTCTGTGTTGAACATATTTGAGGCATGATTTTTGCTGTTTCTTTGAGGCATTCTATGATTGGAGTACATAAACAACTGAAGTTTGGTTTCTAGGACTTTTTGTTGTTGCTTTGAGTCCAGTTTTGCTCCTTACAGTTGTTGCCCCTCTTTTCGAATCGTATGCTAGAAGAATTAAGTGGTACAGCAGGAGCCTTTTTTCTCACCATCTAAGCATAAACTGGTTTAACATCACCTCTATTTCTACAATACAGATAACAGTGAAGGTTTAGGTACTTACAGAATCTAATATTTGATCATTATTACAAGTCATTGATCTCAACATGGCTTCCAGAGTATCTCTTGAAAGTTGGAACTTCACTTCCGATTTGGTTATAGTGCTATGTTAGAATTAAGGTTCAATGTGAGAATTATAGTTGTACTTATATTTGTACTTTTTTTGTAGCACATATATGTATTTTTTCCGATTTGGTTAATAAAATTTACGTGGGTTTCCTTCTGTGGAGGAAGATCTCTGACCGAACCACATTAAAATCACTCGTGTATTTGTATTTTTCTTTATTCATACGTTGCAACGTTGTGGATATTATGTTGGTTGTGGTTGTTTATTTCTAGCTTATTGTTTCTTAGCTTATTGTTTCTTGAATTTGTTAAGTCTTTATTTTAAAAGTTGTTTAATTACGAAAGTGCTTATTTTATATTTTAATTTGTTCCATATAGTCTCAAAATGTCTAAGGCAACTAAAGGGGGTCCGTCTGCAATATGGGATAAAGAAGTAACAAATATTTTTTGCGACCTATGCATTAAAGAAATTGAATTCGAGAATAGGCCAACCACGTATTTTAATAAAGAAAGTTGGCAAAATATAGCTCAGAGATTCAAAAAATTGACTGGTAGGGATTACGACAGTCTTAAATTCAAAAACAAATGGGACCAATTGAAGAAAGAATGAAAAATATGAAAAGAGTTGAAACGTGACTCTACCGGATTGGGATGGGATCCAATTAAAAGGACGATCGATGCTCCAGCTGAATGGTGGCCTGAGAAAATTGAGGAAACTTTCTAACTACTCATATAATTTTTTACTTCTCAAATTATTTAGAAGCTAATCCCCCTAAATAAGCTTGTTACAAGCATTACCAGCAGCGAAGAAATATAGGCAGTGCGGAATTGAGCCAGAGTTCGAGGAAAAACTTGACATTATGTTTAAGGAGGTTGGGGCGACTGGGAAGCACGCATCAAACCCAAGCGAGATGGGATTTACAGGAATGTCAAATGACTTGCCGCCTGAACAGGTTATAGCTGATGAAAAAATTCCTATTATTAACCAAAAAGCGATAGAGGAGTCTAATTCCATGTCCAAAAGGCCCAGACTTGCGAGGAGGAAAAAAGAGAATGACAGTTTTGTTAAAGGCTCATTTGCTGAACTAATTGCAGTTTTTACAGCTCCGACTCCTCCTGACAGTACGATTTGGGACTGCGTGGTCATTTTAGATACTATTCCAGAAGTAGTAGCTGATATGCGCGTGTTCAAAAACTCGAGGACCCTACTCGTAGGCAAATGTTCATGGCACTGCGGCCCGAGATGCGCATTGAATATTTACGGTTTATAGTTGAAGAATAAGTCCGCTTTGTATTAATCTTTCAGTAGACTTTTCACTTATGTATTGTTATTACAACAGCTTTTGTCATTTATTTCATGATGCTATGTATTGTCTGATTTTTTTTACTATCTTCGCTTATGTATTCATATCACAGCATGTTATGTCACTTATTTTCTGATGCTAAGTAATACTTGATGTTTTCACTATTCCATTTTCCTGTCGCCACCTCTCCATAATTTCTTTCATCCTAATGTATTTCTCATTTCAGGATGCATCCACTGCAAGACCGCCGTAAAAGAATGGCATGGGCTGCAGCTATAACGATATTATTGTTGGAATACTACCGCTCCAGTTATAGACGGATACCACGCATGACGCCCTCTTATATTGGGGACAAATGGGTCGGTGAGATGCTTGTTGGACATCCGATAAGGTTCACCAACATTTTTAGAATGACTGTGCCAATTTTTATCGATCTGCTAAGAGGAAACATTTTGATAGTTGAGCCCTACTTATTACAAGATTAAGTGACTAGCTTCATCAAAAAGATTGGTGTTGGATCTTACACAAGTTTAGAAATAGATGTCACTCGAGGAAACTTGGTAGTAGAGTGAGAAAAAAATAATGAAGAAAAAGAAGTATGACTTAAATAGCAGCAAAAGTAAATATTTAAGAGAAATATTGTTTATGAGAAAGCAAGAAGTCATAAAAATAAGGAGATGCACAAAACAAAACAAAAAAAAAGTTCAATTTTTTATTCTTTATAAAATAAGCTAGGAATTAGAAAGATGACAAGTAGATACAAAAAACACCCAATGAAAGATAAAAGAGAAATAATTTAATTTTTTAATATGAAATTATTAGATGTGACTTAAGAAAGAAGCCTTTTTGGAAGAGATAAAAAATTAACTTATAACATGTTGATCCTAGAAAGCAAAATGAAGTTGGCATTGGAAAATAATATAGAAGGTCGAACCACGGATCCATGTGAGATGTCCATTAAGATTTGGAGATTTATGGCTAAGATAAGAGTAGTGTAGTTAACAAATATTTTCAAAATAATTTCAAAAATTAAGCAAATGTCAAATGTTATATAAAAATCATTTTGTATAAATATTCAAGAAAAGAAAAGATGTTCAAGATTATATGTCAAACTAACGAGTAATGCAAATTAGTTATAAAAAAGGCTAATGGAACATTGATTTAGAAAAAAGAAAAAAAAAGTGGGTATTGAAGAATTAATCTACTTTTAGGGCCACAAAATCCACAATGAGAATAATTTTTGTGCTAATAAAACAAACAAAAAAAAGCAATAACAGAAACAAAAGCACCCTCATATGATTTTTATTAAATTAAGAAGGGTGTATGATTGAGTATCATTAATAATTTAGCATACCTTTCACACACTTTTCATTTAATATGCACCAAAACTCATTTTCAAGGAATTAATTTTGGTGCATATTAAATGGAAAGTGTGTCAAAGGTATGCTAAATTATAATGATTTATATAATGTGAAAGTACCATGTATAGTATTTGTGGAGTAACCAATGATTTTTAATCATAGTATAGGTTTACGTCACGAATAAATAATAAATTCATAGCTTTTATTGTTATTAGTTATATAAATGCTTATGAATAATTTTAAAAAAGAGGTTGCTTGAATATGATTGTGAGAAAACACTCATTATTCCCCTTTTGCAATTCTAACCAAGCGCCTCTTGAATTTGTCAATCACAAAATAAATTTCAGATATGATGTATAAGTTGATTTTGCTAAATACTCTGCTTTCTACTTAATGTTGATAGGTCCTCTACATGCCTATTCATGTGGTTGACTTATTCAATATCATTTAAATTAATCTCTATGATTTTGATCACAAATGACCCCCACGATGGAAGGTTTTCAACTCAAGGGCCTTCATCCCTTATTTTATTCTCTCCTCAAGGCACGCTCGTTATCGCATATGCCTTGCCTAACCACAACCTTTATCTTTGCTATCAAACACCCAATTGTTGTGCTAAAACTTTTTTGATGTAGGATTTTAGAGGAAATAAAATCTCTAATTTCTCTTCTTTTTACTGCATGCAAATAACAAGTATATATACAACTCGGACTAACCCTAATACAATTAGAGGGAAACACAAATCATCATGAAAAGAAGGAAAAAAAAAACATAATAATGGATAAGAACCGGAGAACAATTTTTCCCCTCAAATAAAGCAGCTGACCGATGGTTTCCAAAGCTGTGAGTAGGCCCATGCGGTCCTTAGATGCATACATATCAACACTCTCTCAAGTTGAATTTCATATATCCCAAACTTACTGTTGACATCACTGAAGTGGTATTGAGGAAGAGCCTTAAAAGAATGTCAACAATATGATCCTGAGTTGGGATATAGCTTAGTTGAATAATCCTTCGATTGACCTTCTCAAAGATGAATTATCTGTCAATTTCTAAATGTTTGGTTCAATCATGATGTGCTGAATTCTTTGAAATACTGAAGGTTAATTGACTCACTGAACATTTTATTAGTACTTTGGTTCTCCACATGAAGTTCCTTCAGTAGTTTTTGTAGCCACATCCCTTCACAGATTCCTAGGTGTAGGGCACGATACTCAGACTTTGCACTGCTTCTAGCCACCATAGTTTGTTTTTTACTTCTCGAAGTAACAAGGTCACCACATACAAATGAGTAGTAACCCGTGGTAGATCTTCAATCAGGAGAACCATGACATTGAGAACACTTGAACATTTCTATGCTCTCATATGTTTTGCATTTAACGGTGAATATCCATTGGTACCCTAGAGTTCTTTCCAGGTACTATTCTTTCAAGAGAAAGAATCTCATCTTCAACAGTCTGTTTCCAAGAAGGAATTGATAAAGCCTCCATAATATAATTTAGGACTTTCACATTATCCAAGTTTTAAACAAAAAATTTGTAGAAAGATAATTTTTCATGTCACAAATTCTTCTATAAAGTGTTTTATGCATTCTTGTGCCCCTTCTTCCTCTTGGTATTCATGATGTGTTAACCTCACCTCTGTCTGAATATTTGGGGTGTGGAGTTGGTTCCGGTAATTTGCATTCCTAATTTTGCATATTATTCCTTATATGTTCACTATATTTTTTTTCCCAGTGTGCACACGGAGTTCTTGGCCCTTAGTGGGGGTTATGGGAGGATTGAGTGGCATAGTAGGTTCATTATCAGGTTGATTTGTGATAGGGGGACAAGAGTGAGTTCATTAGGGATATAAGGGAGGTGAGCTTGAGGTTCCTGAATGGTACCCTAAATCTGAGATTCTCTCCAACTCTCCCTTTGAATATTAGATTTGACATAATATTATTGATTTTCCAAGAAGGAGACATCCATAGAGTTGTATAGTTAGTGTTTCTGAAAAGTAGCCCACAAAAATGCATTTGATTGACCTGGGATCAAATTTGATTTGATATAGTAGATATAAATGAACAAAAATGATGCAAACAAAAATTTTTAGTGACAGTTTGGAAGTAAAGAACTGAATGTGACGGTGGAATTTTATGAGGGCATTGAGAGATTTATTAAGGTTTAACATTTTGTTGGGCATCTTATTTACGAGATAAGTGGAAGTGAAGTGCAACTTTGAGGAGATGCTTGTTTTTTCTCTCAGCCACACTATTTTGTTAGAATGTATCAACAAAAAAGTTTATATGAATGATGTCATTTTTAGATATCTAAGAGTCGAGAGTGGAGTTGTAGAAGTTTTATACATTATCGGTTTTGCGAATCTAAATTTTGCTTTGGAATTGGGTGGGGATCATGTTGAAAGGTTTCAAATATACTAACAATTTCAGATTTTTCTTTCAATAGAAAAATACAAGTGGTTCTAGTGTAGTCATCAATAAAAGAGATAAACCACCTAGATCCATTTGTATTTTTTATTTTTGAGGGCCCCCAGATATCACTACGAACCATGAAAAAGAGATGTATTGGTTTGTATTTCAGGCTCGGGTACACTTGTCGAGTATGTTTAACAAGTTGGTAAGTTTTACACTGAAAAAAACTAATTTTTTTTGTTGATAAACAAGTGGAGATATAATTTTTTAATATAATAGAAAATAGGATGCCCAAAGCAAAAATGTCATAATATAAATTGCCTCTTATGAGAAACAAATAGATACAAGAGTTGACTCAAAGTCAATGATACATGTCAACACAGCTAATCATCTTCGTCGAGTCCATCACCTGAAATTCACACAAATTAGAGTACAATTTAGTAACAATTCATGTCATGAGTAAGTTTACTGGTTGACTGTAAACTGCAAATAAGCTTAGGAGCATAAAGCACAAATTAAAGAAAAAGGTCCTCGTGAGTTTCATACTTCTTCCTTCCACAGATGAAAGGAAGCATCTGTGATACTAACTACAGCATGGTTAGTGAAAAAATGAAAGGATTGGAAAGTCGTGATATCACCTATCATGTGGTCCAATGCTCCAAAAGTCCACTATCCAAGGTGATTCTTCCTGTTGAGAGAAACACTAGTAAATATAAGACTACCTTGTGCTAAAAGGCTGATAGAAGGTTGGTCAAAATATTGTCCCAAATTTTTTTGAAGAGCTTATAGTTGCTACTTACTGATTGGACTATGTTCAGGAAACTTGTCTTCCTTAATTTTGTGTTTAGATTTTCCAATCATCTTCGAGTTGGGCTTCCAATAAATTTTCCAATACTTCTCCTTTAGATCGACCAAGTTTGTCGCAGTGTTCACACCATGGTCTATTCTTCTTTGATTTTTTGTCCCGAGACGATTTGAGAGTGTATAAAGCCAAGTTGTCAATATTTGATCTAGTGGGATTACCTACCATAATGAGTTTCTTCCTGCTCTCTTCTATCTGTACATCAACAGAGGCTTCACCAATTATAGGAAGATGTTTTATTCTCATGCTTTTTTCTCTGACTTCATCTAGTTCCTTGTTGAGTCCTAAAAGGAACTTAATGGTTCTCTTCTGTTCAATGACGATTTTGTAAAGAAAAATGTCTTGTGAGCACCTTCATGTGTGTGTTTTACACATGTATAGTTGAAGCCAATATTTGAAGGAAGTGTTGAAATATTGAGTAACATTCAACTCATTCTGCTGCAGGTCATGTAATCTTATTTCAATTTAAAACAACTCAAAGGTATTGCAACACTTGAATAAGTTTCTCTTACGGCATCCCAGATTTAATTTATTGTTTTGTACAGAAGGAAGTTTTCTCCAATTTCTGTGATCATGGAGTTGACAAGTTATGGCATGACCATTTGATCTTCAATCTTCCATGCTAATGTTTGGGATCAATAATTTTTGGTATAGAATTTTTCTTGGTGAGATGATCATCTTTTCTTTTACCACAAGTGTATATGAATATCGATTGAGACCATTGGAGAAAATTGTTGCCACATAGTTTATGCTTGGTGATGCAGGAAAGGATTTCAGCTGATGTAGAACCAAACATCCTAGGTTCAGATTCAGAAAACTGTTCTGGAGGTAGATTTCATGTCATATTTGTTCGTCACGATAAGGTGTAACGAAGAGCTTTTGAAGTGGAAATAGATCTCATGGCGCAAATGAGTTAATCATGAATTCCATTTTAGAGAGAGTGTAGTCTCAAACCTATAGAACTAGGATTTTCATCTAGATTACGAAAGGCTAGGTAGAATTTCCAGCAGTAGAGACACGTTTGGACAAAGATGGTTGCAGGAAAAAAATCATACGGCCTGAATGACGGTCAAAAGACGTCTGCAAGAGAGGGCATCCCGCAGACAAGGGAAGGAAAGCTAGGGTTTGATTCCTATCTCTGATACCATGTAGAATTTTGGAGGAAAGAAGTAGATTTCATGGCGCAAACGTGTTAATCTTGAATTCCATTTTAGAGAGAAAGTGTAGTCTCAAACCTACAGAACTAGGATTTTCATCTGGATTTTGTGAGTGGATTACGAAAGGCTAGTTAGAATTTCCAGCAGTAGAGACACGTCTGGACAAAGATGGTTGCAGACAAAAAATCAGACGGCCTGAATGACGACCAAGAGATGTCTGCAAGAGAGGGAATCCTGCGGAGGGCCTGTAGGGATTGGCGACAACTACAGGGAGAGGTTTCGACAGGGGAAGGAAAGCTAGGGTTTGATTCCTATCTCTGATATCATGTAGAATTTTGGAGGAAATAAGCTCTCTAATTTCTCTTCTTTTCAATACAAGTAAATAACAAGTAATATACAACTAAAACTAACCCTAATTCAGTTAAAGGGAAATTCAAATCTTCATGAAAAGAAGGAAAAAAATAAAGCATAATAATGGATAATTAAAGGAGAATAATTTATCTCCCTTAAATGTAGCAGCTAACCCTCGATTTCCTAAACCACGAGTGGGCCCATGTAGTCCTTTGATGCATGCATTTCAGCAGAAAGCTTCTATACTGTTAAAAAGCTTCCCTACTGTTAAATCCAACACCCTTATGACAAAAACTTCTACTTGAACAAAGTCAAGAAAAGCCTACATCAAGGATAACCTAATAAAGTGGGTTTGGAAGACTCCAAGAATAATCAGAGATGATGAGAAAGCCCGAAGCAACTTGTGCTAACCTATAATATTGAAGATTATTTTCCTTCCATATCAAACTTTAGTGCCTAAACTAGTTGTCCAAGCAATAGGAAAAATAATGTTGTTGATGGCTCTCTTACCACAATAGTTGGATTATGAAACAACTGAATTAGATCACTAATTATTCTAAAGAATATTCTTCTAGTTCCTAAACTTTCTGCTAACCTTGTGACCATTTAAAAACAAACTCATAATATGAACATGCCACCAAAGAAAACAATGAATACCATAAAAATATGAGGAAATCATGAAATTTTGAATTACTTTCTCAAGTATCCTATAGTATTAAAGATGCACGAGCTTCATGTTACAAGCAAGAGCTATGACAAAACAAATAGAAGAGTAGACACGAGTGGAAAAAAAATTCATCAAATAAAATACTAATAAGATCTGTCAGCTAACCTCAATGTATTTGCAAATTGCACCAATATCACATCCATTGGGTTCTTGTAACACTGTAAGAGCTTCCATTATTATCGCATTGTACCTAGTTTTCACAAATAAAATAAAAAGTCACAACAACAACATCATCATCATTTGTAATAAGTGAAATTTTAATAATAAGAATAAATAATACTAAAAAAAATCAATAATCAAATAGACATAAAGGATAAGCATCTTTTTAGTTACGACTTAAGAGCCGTGTACCCCTTCACACCAACGAAACCGGGTAGCTACCTTTTTTATTTGTATTAGATTAATGATTTATTTAGAAGTTATATTTCAAATTGATAAAAATGAACTTAGAATGTCGTTTTAAAAATAAATATTTCATTTATGTTTTGTATTTTGAATGTTTGAGGGATCTCACAACTGGGAGGAAATAATTGACATATGAAAATACATTTAAATAATTTTAAATTGATATGAAAAGATAAGGCTCGAGTAAATCAGGATTTACTCCTAAATGGTACTGGCAGAAGATGTGATGTACCCATGCACGAAAAAAAAAATGAAAATGGTAAAGGTATACTTTCGAGTGCAAAAATTTTAAGAGTACTTATGGGTAGAATTTTTTTGAAAATACCTTCGATTATAACGATAATCCTAATACAACTTCTTAAAAGAAAGACAATTATCAAAAGGATAAATATCTAAACTGAAACGGGAATGATTAAATTAAGAATGAAAGTTGACATTTTGATTAATAAATGAATTGCACTTCTTTTATCCATCAGCACGTTACATTTGCAGATTAATTTAATGCATAATATAATTGAAATTACTCATTAAGTCATGTAAACTTACTGTTTAAATTAATTATTTCTTTCAGGTAAAACACTAAGTTAATATGACTAACATGAGGGATTTAGTTTACAGAAGAAAGAATATTACTGATAGATACTATGTTGTGTGTTGCTATAACTACTGTACTGTTTACTTCTGAGTAGTGATACTATTGTGTCTGTTTAAGATATTTTAGTTGCAGTCTATCATGTTAATTTTGGATGATATGATTTCTTTGTTATGTATTTTTACTGACACTTTCTAATTAAAAGTTATGAAAATCTGTGAAAAGTAAATGAAATATTAATACCGTCCGATCGTAATTTCTGACTTAGTTAACGCTAAGCTATCAATTCGAGTTGTAACAAACGTGTTGAAATTTTATTCTCCTGCACAAGTCTTTTCCCCATCCTTCTTATATTGTGTGTTCGCTCCTCTGCTCTGCAATTCAATTCGGCTAGGGATGATAGGAACCCTTACCACCTTAGACAATTATTTAATTTATATTGCTAACCGCTGTGTCGATGGGATGATGTCGGTCAAGAGATGTGTTAGGTATGTTCAGCGATACTCCTGAGACAGATGTAAAAAATTAATAATATAAAGTAAAATTAAAGTTATAAATTAAACCATGAAAAGTAAAATAAAAGTTACTGCATAAAAAAATTTAGATTTTTTTTAGTAAATGCATGGACATCAATATTAGATTATTATAAGATTTATATATTGAATTATAAAAGACCAACATGTATTTTTCTCTCTCGAGTTACTGTAGTTTAGAAGTATGATTACCCTACTGGATTATCTAGGATAACTCATTACATTATTTTAAAATATTTTCAAGTTTAAGTTTTTTAGTAGAAGATGAGTTCTGGAGAAAATAATATTTACAGCAAACAGAGTCATCATTTAGAAAGATAAATTTCTATTTGGTTAATTAAATTGCTTCTTTTAGTGGTTTTTTCAATTAATATGTAGATATTAAATTATTAGTGATAGAAATATAATAATTAAAAACTTAATTTTACCGTCCGATCGTCTGTTCTGACCTTAGTTAATTCAAAACCCTAGGCCAAATCGTGACATATGTTTATTCTAATTATTAAAAATCAATATCATGAATCATTCACCAACCATTTCTCCGGAGTGTCACACATAATATTAGCTTCAATTTCTACATGTTTTCTTTCATATTATCTACCTAAGTCATCTTACTTACCCCCTTTTCCCTTCTCATATCTATAATCAAAATAGTATGTATCTACCAAATCCCAAACATACAAAAGATTGTAAAAAGGTAAACTAAAAATTAAGTAAAAATACTTTTTACGAAAGTAAATATTGAGAAATGATTGATCAAAACTTCATGACTTCAAATGAACTTGACAGTATTTGCATAGGTTTCTTAGAACCAACATGGATTAGCAAGTAAGATGTACCAACAAGAAAACCAGAAATTAAAAAAATAAAATTATTAAATTATATATGATTTACTCTGCTTCCTTGCACCCAACAAGGACTAGAAAAATAAAGGCTTTAAAAACAAATATCAGCATACAGATATAGAAATCAATATAATAAACAATCAAATTATATGCCTTCATGTAATAAAGTGTTACATTATGAAAACATGGGCATAATTGGTTGAGATCAATGTGAACCACTTAGAACCCAGCAAAATATTAAAAATTATGTAAATATCCGGAAAAATTTGCTCCGAGAAGCCTTTATTCATGTCATTTCACTCATTTCCCTTCAAGTACAGCCTTTCAACCCCTACCCAATCATAAGTTCTCATCCATAACCCCTCCTTAACTCCTCAAAGACGCATAAAACCAAACCCAAAGTTCTGAAGGACCTGCAAAAGATGATATTTTTCATAATGCAGGTATCCTTAAAAATTATATCATTCATAATATAGGTATCCTACAAGAATATCAAGTTCAGCATAAATGGAGATACTAGCAAACTAAATTCTATGTGAAGAATCATAGTGTTTGCCAATTACAAATATCATTGTTTTAATCAGCGAAACCTGAGGCAAGTTCGAAGTATAAAAAGGTTGAATACATAATATGCAATTTTAATTAGTGGGATCAATAAAATTAGTTATTATAGCCAAAAATAGTCAAGGAGTGATGAGTTTAAGTAACTTGGATCTAAAATAAAAATGGGGTTGTACAAGGATAAGGATATATTTCTAAAGTTGATACTGTGTCATTTTGGGCAAACTTTGTTATTTGTAGATGCATTATGGAGACTTAATATAAAACTTTAAAGTTAAAATTAGAACTATGCTATATCTTAGATACAACTGTTGGGTGATAAAAAATCAATAAAAGGCATGTTCAAGTTTGACAGAAATGAGAATTGTAATATGGATTTGAGGCATAAAATATAATGATGTATCAAGATACTACGAAGAAGAAGAATCAAAAAAGTACCATCCGTTGAATATGAAAGTGAAAGTAATGGATTTAAGTGGCTTGCGCATACATGATAAAAGGTAAATAGTAAATCAGTAAACTAAAATACAATAGAATGAGTCACTTTTAGTATTCCTATAGAGTATACTTTAATCTAAGTATAAGGGTTTACAGAAGTGCATGAAATTAGAGAGTGACATTTGGTACAATGCATGCATTAGCTGAAGGGAAGGAGAGAAGGTGAGCATGAATGAGTATGAAAACTGGAAACTTATATATATATAAAGGAATCCTTTGTATCAAGCTTGGCTAGAGATATTATGAAGTTCTAAAGAAGTTAACATTCAGTTTTTGTTCTTTCTTATTTACTATTATATGCCAAGTTTAGATCTCTCCTTTATGGACGATAAGGATGAACAAGTAAATGAAACAAAAGATGAAATGCGGGACAATGGAGGATAAAAACTAAATAATAAAACATATAACAAAACCCAATAATTTTGCTCCGCTTTCAAGAAATTGGCCACTAAATATTATCATAACAAAGAACAAGTTGAGAAAAAGGCTAACCTTGTTGAAAAGAAAATATATAATTTTTTTTGTTACTAGCCTATAGAGGTGGAGACGGAAAACACGAAACTGGAATTCGACATCAGTGCAAGTAATCATGTATGCAGCTACAGAAATATGTTGGTGAAGCTAAATGAGATGAAGAACAAAATTGTAGCGGTATTCAATAGCTTTTCGTGAAAACAAAAGGTAAAATTCTTAAAATTATTAAAAAGGGCGAAACCAATTTTTTAAAAGCTTATAATTTATCAAGCATAAAAAGTAATATATTAAGCTTGGAGCGACTGTTTGAAAAAAAAAAAAATTTGAATTAACATAACAGATAAGGTGCTATCTAAAAAAAATTAACTCACCAAATAAATGTTAACAAAAAAAGATTTTAACATAAAAATATGTAGTCATGTTAAGTGTAAGAAAGCTTAAGTAAGAGATACCTCATGATTATGGAATTTGACGTTTGAACATCTTAAATTCTAAGATCTCAATATCATGTCAAGTACAAAATTAGTGCACGGATTAATAAGCATAAATCATCTAAATTAAATTTATGAAGCTTTAATAGCACACCATTGAAAAACAACCAACAAAAGGTTTTCCTAATAAAGAAATGTTAGTAAAAAGTCCTTTAAATCACAGAAATGTTTATGGACTGGTTATCCTAGCATCTTTTCATAAGAATCACCATTTTCTCACTTGTATTTCATTATACAAGGAAGAAATGGGTGAATATTTTAAAGGGAAAATCAAAAGTCTTTAGCATGTGAAGCAACATACAACAATTAACATGGTTACTCAAGTAAAAATAAATAGATCAAATCATTAAGGAGACTTTACATACAAACCATTTGAAAAAAAGCACAACATTTGGCGTCAATTAATAGGACCCATTTCTCCAAAATAAAACAGCATAAGGGCATCGAAAATATCGCCTTATTATAAGCATGGTATGAAGCATGACCAAAAGCAAAAGAAGCCATATAAATTATGGTTAAGGCAATGGCTTGCATTGTATGTATTCTCACAATTACAGCAACAAAAGGAGTGTGGACAGCCAAAAAGCTGAATATCTATTACTTGAAGGGCATTGGAACTATCACATATGCGTGTGTTTCTACATAAAAGAGATCAAAGGTAAATGGCAAAATCTCAAATCTTATCTTCATATTAGAGCCTATAAATTACTTAATCTTAACAATTTAAGTTGTTAAAAGTACATAAATGCAATTTAAAAAAGGAACTTGGGGTTGGCACAAGAAAGTAGACATCATTTAAGATAAAGCAAATACATGAAGATGACACTTTTTACCGCCTACACCAAAACTAACTACACATTCATGTAAGCCTTTACCAAATTTAGATTGAAAACAAAAGAAAACAAGCTCACACAAGCTTTAAGAGGGGACCCATGAACCACATCTTGTTTTTTTTTTTTTACTTCGCAAAAAACAACTATCTAGAGTGTAAAGATGCCGTATAAGATGAACGGTGTGATGAATAAAGTGAACAAAACGATTGAGAAGAATCACACATGATAACCAACATCTCTTCTTGAAGGACATAAAGCCATTATGATATATAAACCAAGCAAAAATACAAAATGAATTAAAAAAGGGAAAGCATAATGCGTGGCCAAAAATACAAGCTTAAGCTAGAATTGACAATGATGAGATACTTGTTCATATCTTGCTGATGGAATTAATAAGTTTATTGTGAATTGTCCAATTTAATAAATGCTGAATTAGACATGAAAAAAAATTAATTCACATACTTCACTATTAAAAACTAATTGCATGACTTTGCATAAAAAACTATGAAATGGTAAGACATTTTATAACATTAATTTGAGTCAAAAATCTAGATCAAACTTATTGTATTAGATGAAACAATTTACTATGTAAAATGTTATAATTAAGGGCTTGTTTGGGATCACTTTTGTTTTTTTTTTCTTATTATTAAAAACATATTTGATTAATGCATTTTTTGCATGCTTTTATTGTTTGCTTTAAAAATAAATTATTTATTTTTAAAAACATTCAAAACAACTATAAGTTATTTTGAGTGTTTTTAAAACAACTAACCATATTATAACATACCAAATTAGTTTCATTTTAAGTAAAAATATAAAAAAGATAAATAAATAAAATAAAAAATAAATATAAAAAGTGATCCCAAACATCCCCTAAGCATCCCAAACATAAAATATTTTTGTGACAAAATAGAAATCATAAAATAACTAATTTTTTATTTAATAAAAAATAATTGTGATAAAATCATAAAATTTATTAAATTATAGATATTATTAAATTCTTAAATCAAATACGAGCTAAACACTCCATATGACGATTTTAGGACAAACTAAATCTAAATTGTGTTTCCAAGCTTATTTTCTTCATTTGCCTGAAATAATTATATACCTAAAACACTCAAAATAAAAATATTAGTATATCCAAGTATATGTCTGTCATATCAAAATCAATTGGTGAGTTATTAAGCTCATAAGGCTCACACATACCAACCTTCGTAGAAGCTCACAAGTCTAACACATACCGACCTTCGTAGAAGCACCACATATCATTCTTATTATTTATGTTGATAATATCCTGCTAGCTACTGGTGATCATAACGGCGCCATAAAAGTGAAAAATTATACCTATAAAAGTGCTTTATCACAAAAAATTTGGGGCAACCTAATTATATTCTTAGAGTTGAATTTGAGTACAATAAAACTAAGATGTCACTATCTCAAAGAAAGTATACCATTGATACTGTGGAAGAAACTAGACATCTTTAAAGCGAACTGGTTGGAAACCCTTATGAAAACTCATTATCATGTCTAAAAATGAAGAGCCAAGCATTTTTCTTAGATTTCAATATGAGTACAGCAATCTCGATATTGATATTGAAACTAGAATTCAGATTGCAAACTAGTTGATAACCTAATGCTAACTCCTATCACATACAATATGGAAGAACTATCGAATAATTTATCTCAATATCAAAGGCTAGTCGATAAGTTCATTATTTTGATTGTTAGTAGGCCAAAAATTTCATTTTTCGTTAAAATTGTTGGCCAATGCATACAAAATTCAAAACATAAACATCAAGAAGTTATCCTACAATTATCATGTATGAAAAAAAAAAAAAATGTTATTTGTTAAGACTAAACACTTTAACACCAAGTTTCATCTTATTAAATTTATAATGACAATCCCTAGCCGTTATTACTTATTATTAGCTTTCTTATTTATTTTACTCTGTTTTATCTATTTCCTATTTGTTTTATTCTATTTTCATTTATTTCCTTTATTGTATCTATTGTAATTGGGTTTAAATACCCCTTCTCCTATCAATAATATTATGCATCACGCTCTATTCTCAAATCTAACATGGTATCAGAGCCAACAATCAAACCCTAGCTGCCGGCTCTTTCTGTATAACTTCTTGCAGTTTTCTCTTTTTTCCTATTTTCAGTTCTTTCTCCAACCTGCAGGCACTCTCCCATGGAGAGAAATTCTTTTTTTTTTCCTCAAGAAAGGGTTCTCTCCTATCGTTCCCCATGGAAAATTATCCCGAGGAAAATTATCCCGTGGAAAACTATCAAGTGAATTTTTTTCAACCAGCTATCTCTCCAGTGGAAAACTATCAAGTGAATTTTTTTTCAACCAGCTATCTCTCCAGTGGAAAACTATCCAGTGATTTTTGTTTCTCAACCAGCTGTCTCCCGTGGAAATTTTTTTCAAGCCACCTAGCTTTCTCCCGTGAGGAACTAGTGCAAATTTGCCAACTGCTAGTACTTCCCCTATCCATCAGAACAAGGATCTGTCATGACTCTACTAGAATTCAACGATGGCTCAAAACCACAACATCTCCTTTGGCTCAGTTGAAATTATGACGGATTCCTTCAACACTGAGCCACCTTCAAAAGATGTTCTTGATTCCACCGGAGGATCAACTCCAACCCCAGCTTCCTCAAGATCAGAGGACAGGAAACCAACATGAACTTCTTGATCATAACTCATAAACTAAACAGCGGTAACTTTCCCCAATGCTCCCAAGCGGTGTCGTGTTCATCAAAGTACGCAAAAAATTCAATCAACTAGCAGGTATGATTCGTGAGCCAGGTTTGCCTACCACCAGTGCTTCCGCTATCCATCAGAACCAGGATCTATCATGACCCTACTAGAATTCATCGATGGCTCAGAACCACAACATCTCCTTTTTCTCGATCGAAATTATGGTGGATTCCTCCAACACTGAGCCACCTTCAGAAGGTGTTCTTGATTCCACTAGAGGATCAACTCCATCATCCGCTCCCTTGCAGACCTGAAGGACCAGAAACTAACATTAACTTCTTGATCACAACCCATAAACTGAACGACAGTAAATTTCTCCAATAGTCCCAAGCAGCGTTTTTGTTCAAAAAAAGACGCAAGTAATTCAATCACCTCAGAGATATGATTCGTGAGCCTCCAAAGACTGACCCGACATATGGAGCTTAGGAAGTGGAGAATTTCATGGTCATATCGTTGTTGATCAACTCCATGGAGACCTCAGGTCATTCATATATGTTTAGCTAGTGCCCTCTAGACGGCAGTCCGTGATACCTACCCGGAAATCGAAAATTCCAGCCAACTCTATAAGGTGACTAAGAAAATCTGAGACGCAAAACAATGATCAAAGACTGTAACCCAGTACTATGATGATCTTGTTGCACTATGGATGGAATGTGGTCTACACAACGACTACACTTGGGATTCTCCGATTGACCTTTTTCTCTACCAGAAAATTGTAGAAAATGATCGCATGTTTCAATTTCTGACTGCTTTAACAAAGACCTTGATGAATTCAGGGGCAGTATCCTTGGTCGGGATTCTCTTCCCTTCGCTCGTGCTGCTTTCACTAAGATTCGTCGGGAAGAGAATCGAAGACTTGTCATGCTCTACAGTTGTACTGTTTCAGCCAAAGCATCCCCTTGATCTCGAATAGTTGATCCACTCTCGTCTGTGTCGCCTCGAACCGGTCACCTCACATGTGATTATTACAAACCAAATCACACTCAGGACAAGTGTTGGAAACTTCACAGTAAACCGGCATACAAACATTCGACCAAATCATTTGCTGCCAAGGGACTCACGGCGGCATCCGATTCTACCACGGCTTAACCGAATCCTACCCGAAACATCCCAGAATCCTCTGAATCCCTGAAAAACTAGATGGAGCAATTGATTAAACTTCTCATAGCCAATCAAGTTTCAGTGGCCTATCGACCTCCCACGTCCAACAAGTTACTCGTCCTATGGCTCTCACGATTTATTCCTCTAGTCCGTGGATTATTAACTCAGATGACACGAATCACATAACTGAATGCTCGCAAGATTTCTCAACTAGTTATCCATGATCTATAAAAGCTACTGTTAGAATTGTTGATGTCTCATGTAGTTCCATTGCTGGTAAATAGTCGGTTGTACTAACGATTGGTCTAACTCTGGAATCGGTATTACATGTTCCCCTATGGCAATATAAATTGTTATATGTCAGCAAGTTAACGAATGATATTGATTGCATTACTAATATCTCTTTTGATGGTTGTGTTTTTCAGGATCGTAATTCGGGAAGGATGATTGAAACGGCTAAGAGAATAGCTGGACTCTACTACTTCCAAGAGAAGAGCATGGAGAGTGAGAGCAAAGACACTCAGAAGTTTTAGTTTATCCCGAGTCATTAAATGTCTCATTACGTAGTTGCATAGTCGTTTGGGTCATCCTAGTTTCCAACACTTAAAATTTGTATCCTTTGATGTTTTGTAATAAACATCTTTCTAACTTTAATTGCGAGAAATGTCAATTAAGCACTATCAAATCAATTACCCACCCAACACTTACACACCTTCCGCTCATTTCTCTCTTATTCATTATAACATATGAAGACCCTCTCGCACTTCCAACAACACTAATAAATGGTGGTCTTTGAGTTTGATTGATGACCACACTCAGATGACATTGGTCTACATTTTAAAAGACAATTTGATCCCAGATCCATAAAATTTATCTTCTTAAAGTACTCTGTAGCCAAAAAAATGTATAAGTGTCTTAATCCTACCACAAACAAAGTCAATGTGAGTGATGAAGGCACCTTCTTTGAAAGTGTTCTCTATTTTTTAGCTCGATCTCAACTGAAGGGGAGCTTGAGTTCTTAGACACCGTCCCTTATCTTACTCCTATGGATGTTCCCCCTATTGTTCCTACCATTAAGGAGTCTCATGTTCCGTTGAATGCACATTCTCCTCCTTCCACTGTCCATGTTTACACTCTAAGCACCTGTCCCAATGCTCCTACGCTGGAGCCCGCTACCTCCTTACAAGACCTTGATTTAACTTCGGACGACATCCTCAACACAACCCCTCCAAATAAAAAGATGAGTTCTCCGAGTAAAATATGCAATTAGACATGCTCTCTATTCTATAGCAAAATATGTCTCTTTTCACAGTCTATTGTCGGCCAACAGAGCCTAATGGACTATTAGATCCCAGCGACTAGTAAGGTGGCTCTTGTTGATCCATCCTGGAAAACAGCATTAATGGAGATGAATGCACTTCAACGAAACCATACGTGAGAAGTCGTTGACCTTCCTCGGGGAAAGAAAGCTATAGGATGTCGATAGATTTTCAGCATCAAGTTCAACTCTGTTGAATCCCTTGAACGCAACAAGGCGTGATTGATCGTCAAAGGGTGCTCACAAACATACGGGATTGACTAGGAGGAGACATTTGCTCCAGTGGCTAAGTTAAACACTATTCAAGTTTTATTGTCCCTTTCGGTGAATTTAGATTGAACGTTATTCCAGCTAGATGTCAAGAATGCATTCTTGAATGGAGAGCTTACAGAAGAGGTGAACATGTCTCTCCCTCTTGACTTTGACACTACTGTCTCCAGAGAGCAAGTGTGAAGGCTATGAAAGAACCTTTATGGGCTAAAGCAATTCACAAGGCCCGGGTATGACAAGTTCACAAAGGTGATCGTGGGTCATGATTTTACTCATGCTTAAACGGATCACTCCCTCTTCTTCCTGCATTCCTCCAATAAGTAAATATCTTTATTGTCTATGTTGACGATATTGTCCTTACAAGCAACGACCTCCCAGCATTGTAGTCTTGAAAGACATTCTTATTACGTCCTTTAAAATAAAGGACTTGGAATCTCTCTGATACTTCTTAGGCATGGAAGTGGCTCGGTCATCAAAGAGCATTTGTCTGTTTGAACGCAAATATATGATTGATCTCTTGACAAAGAAGAACCTTCTTCTGCACAAACCTGTTATTGTTCATATAGATTTCAATGATAAATTAGCTAACATTCTCAATGTTGTGTCTGCCAACAAAACTCACTACCAGCGTCTTGGGGGAAAACCCATCTACCTCGCCCATACTCATTTCGACATATATCACGTAGTTGATATAGTGAGTCAATTCATGCATAACCCCTATGAGAACCACCTCCAATATCTCCACCGGATTCTCCACTATTTAAAAGGTACACCAGGCTCAGGTTTGTTTTTCTCTCGTCACATATGTCAATTTTTTGTCATTTATACAAATGTCGATTGGGCCAGATTGGTTCATGATCGTCGTTCCACCTCAGAACATTGTTCATTTGTATAAGGAAATATTATCATGTGGAAAAGCAAAAAACAGTTTGTAGTTGTCAAGGGCAGTGCTGAAGCTGAATTTCGGTCCATGTCCTTGGAAATTTATGAAGCTCTCTGGTTATGCATTATGCTCCTCGAACTTCGTATGCCCATCTCCGTCCCGCTGCAACTATCTTGTGATAAGAATGCAACCATCAGCATTGCTCACAATCCAGTCCAGCATGATCTTACCAAACATGTGGAGATTGACAAAGACTTTATTAAGGAAACGATTAAGTTCGAAAAAAATTGTGTTCTTTTTGTGCGCTCTAATGGTCAACTAGCGGACATCTTCACCAAGAATCTTCCTCGTCCTTTATTCAGTGACTTCAAATTTAAGTTGAACATGACCGATATATATGTTTTAATTTGTGGGGAAATATTAGATTTATAATGGCAAACCTTAGCAGTTATTACTTATTATTAGCTTTCTTATTTGTTTTATTATGTTTTATCTTTTTTTCTATTTATTTTATTCTGTTTTTATTTCTTTCCTTTATTGTATCTATTATAATTAGGATTAAATACCTCACCTCCTATCAATAATATTATGTATCCTACTCTACTCTCAAATCTAACACATCTGATGATGATTATGTCAGCTCCTTTGAAAAGAGAGTTTGCTTCATGATATTGTATCTTCGTTGAAGGTAAAATTATCACCTAGAATAGTAAGAAATAAACTATTGCGATCAAATTTAGGGCAAAAGGTTGAAAAAAATGCTACGGCACATTTAGTATATGAAATTAACAGTGTTAAAATTCTTCTATAAGAAAATATTTTTTTTTCATACTCAACCTATGATATTATCTGTGAAAACTCTGATTTCATCTATAATGTCAATAATCATGATTTTTATGAGCTAAACACAATGAAGTTCATGTAATTTCATAAGGAATGTTGTGCTTTCCAAAAAGTTATTAAATCTTTATGTTTCAATTCAGAACAGGTGGTGAAAATCTTCATGAAAGTTCCAGGTGATCCACCAATCTCATGTTTGTGTAGTAAGCTCATATATCAGCTTGAGGAAGAGTACTGGCATATTACACATATCAAGAAAATAATATTACGGAATATTCATCTTGGGAGAGTAATTGACTTGGACAATTATGCATTCCTTTCCATTTAATTATTGATCTCCCCTTAATTTTTTTTCTAATGCTATCACCTTATATGTTTATAATAAATACGCACCTATATTCAATGAAAGAATATACCAAATATTTCCACGCAACACATTCCACTAAAGTTCGTTTTCATCAAACAAAAAAGATCATCTAAATCAATCCGATAAAAAGCTCATTTTCAGCTCTCCCAATATCAGGTAAATAGATTTAAAATACTAAGCGCCAAATATTTGGTCACTTAAGAAAACAAAGAAGCAGCAGGTATTATGTGCAATTATGGAATCCTTCTGCCTCTTATCATTATGCTTTTTGTAACCCATCAAGCAGTTGTTTCAGCAAAAATATAGTGAATTTGATCTCAGTTGTTCAAGCTAGATTGAAATGCAGGGATGAAGTCAATCCAACATGCAAGTACTATAGTAATTGGAGAGAATGGTGATTTCTGTGCTCTGCAAAAGGATTGTCCAAAGGTATCTAAGGATAGACGAAATGTTTCTATAGTCATCTAAATAATATAGGACCTTGCATGAAATTATAATTTTGAAAACTAAGAACTTCCCGACTAAATCTGCAGCAATTCTTAAGAAAGCCATTGAATAGAACTCAATACAAAAGATGAAAACAATTAAAATATTCTATTTTATTTCGTGAGAGCGGAAAAATTGATTTTGTTGACAATGAAATTAGTTGTATGGTCGTACATTAAGGGCAGTCAAAAACTAAAGGCTCGCCGAGGACGATCATTTCCTTATAAGCACATCTTGAGAAAAAAAGATATCAAAATCGTCAATTTGCATTAACATTTCGCCATATATATATATATATATATATATATATATATATATCTGTGTGTGTACTTCAAATTTGCATACAATAAAAGGCCCATAAACAATGTAAAATATCGTAAAAAGAAAGCCATGCAAACCGTGAAGGAATCTTTGCATCTTGAGGAGGCTTAATGGATTCCGCTGTGGGTTGCTTCTCAAATTTTGCAGGAGCCTGAATTGGTGAGCTCTGAGTGCTAGATTGTGGAGCCAATAGAGCCTTTGTCTTTGGAGTCCTTGACTTCTCCCTAATACCTTGTCCGTTAGCACTAACAATCATATTTCGCCATTTATCCTATTTAAAAGAAATATTCTATAAGCATCATCGACCATTGGAATTAGAATATATCCTGATGAAGTAGAACCTAAAATACCACGTCATAAATAAAAACAGCCACAGATTTTATGATAGATGACAATTCAAAATGGTAAATTTTGTTCAAATGTAACAAAAGTTAAGGTCATATAGACATATCAGCCAAAATACAGCCTCAAAAGCCTGTAATTCATTGAACCCACGGACTATTTTAACCTCCCAGAAGCTACAATTCTTTTGAAAGTGGGCAGTTATTGAAGCCAAATGAAAGGCATGTAAACCTTATATCCTACAATGTTGGATTATTGTCAATTCTGCGAGTAAACTTAAGAAAAAATATCAAGTAGAGGCATGAGAACAATGAGGGGCAAAAAGGTCTATTCCATTTTAGAAATTGTTCTGACCAATGTGTAAAATTTAAGAGGGAGACAAGGATAAAGTAGTACATTTCAAGATTAAGCTCCTTTATCACATATTGGACCAAGCCCTTCCAAATATGGTACTGATATAGTTCAAGGAAACTATGACATCACAATGCACCTCTTCAAACCAACTGACTTAATTACAGCAAAAGTCAATATTATGACAAAATAATAAATATTAAAATTTTAAAAGTACATTCTTATTTATAAATTCAAAAAAAAAACTTACTGGAAGTCAAACAGAAAAAATACTATATCTAACAAGCACATCCCCATCACATCAAGTAAACCTTTTAAATCCTCAAACAAATTCATCATAATTAGCATCATCATTAGCCTTGTCCCAAATATTTGGAGCAACTTTATAAGCCTTGTTCTACATTGTCCTGTGAGGGTACATGAAATGCCAATCCTCCAACAGTTATTATTCTATTAAGGTTTTCTCTTCAGATTTTAACCCTAAAACCAAATCATATGAACCAATTATCTACGTTTAGAAAGTTTTAAAGACAATAATTGATACAGACAAGGGTAGTTCCAAAAACAGAGAAGTTAAAATGCTGACAGGGAACCAAAGAAAAGTGTATATGAACAAAAGCAAACAGGATTTGAGCATATTAAATCGTTACGCCGGTGCCTAGTCTTAGGGTAATTTTGTCTTTTATTAGTTTTGGGGTAATTTAGTCCTTTATTAAGGGGAAATTACATAAATAACACCCGAAACATCGCTATTTACAAATAAACCACCGTTTTTCAACCATTTTTCAAATTCTCACTGAAATATAAAAATTCATGATGAAACCCCAACCCAGATTTTTTATTTTTATCAAATTCTCAATTGTTTGATCGTGGCACGCATAAATACATCGGTTCGGTGGTTCAAAAATATCACTTGGATGCTAGATTTTGTAAATAGCAATGTTTCGGGTGCTATGTATGTAACTATCCGTATTAATTATTATTTGGTATGAATAGGGCGTAATAGTCTAGGGTTAGTGTTGTGCACGAAATTATTGTCTTGAGAGTTATGGTTAGGGTTTAGGGAGAGATTTTCTACATCTCGAATTTTAGTATTTGAGAGAGATTGCCTACCTCTTGAATTATATGTGCTTATATTTATACATTTGTGTTATATTGTTTGATTTTGGTATTCATGAAAAAAATTATGTTTGCTCGGATTTCTGTGAAAAATCTATTACGGATCGTATCAAATTGATATCAAAGCTCTCAATTATCGAGAAGTCAATGACCGGATCGCGGATTCTACTTACTAGAAGTAGAACAAGATTGTAGCGTACCTTTAGTAGCGGCACAATCGCGACGGGATTGAGGCGGGCAGCGACAGCAAGCGATAAGGTTTGCATGACATGTGCGCTACCTCTTCGTGACTGAGCCCTGCGAAGCAGATGCGATTTAGCTAGGAAGACCGATGAGATTGCGGCATATAAAGTTGTTTTCGCCCAAAACAATCATGAGACAAAACCGAGAAGAGGTACAGACACTATCAGAGAAGAAGTACAGACCCGATTAGATTGAAGGAGAATTTGTGAAATAGGCGTGTGGCATAAGGAGGGAGGCAGGGGGGCCAAAAAATGGAAAGGGTTTATGCAAGAGGTATGGAGGAGCACGAAGAAGAGAGAAGAACAGCCAGAAAGGGGTATGATTTAGATCGAAGGAAAGAGTTTTACCATAGATACATGGGGGACACCAAAGGGAGAAGAAGTTGGAGTGGAGATGCTAAGGTTAGGAAGTTAAAGATATCAATCTTCAAGAAGGAAGAAGCACATTGGTGGGTGTACTGGGTGGAGCGATATTTTGTTGTGAATGGGCTAAAAGGGGAGGAGAAACTCATGGTGGCGGGTTATATTTGTAAGGGAAAGCCCTAGCATGGTTTAGGTGGAGAGAGACTAGATAGCCGATCTGCCTGCTTGTTGGAAAGCTTTCGAGCCATTTGGTATGGAGACTACACGAGTGCTTTGACAAAAGAGAGGACTTTCATTGATAATAAGGAGAGATTCAAGCTATTGTCGATACTGCTGAGGGAAACTTCTGAAGCAGTATTGGAGGGATATTTCGTGAAGGGTCTAAAGCACTGACACACATGCAACTCTTCATCTGCTGAAGCCTCAAGAATTGTGGAAAACTGTGAAATTAACACAATTGGTTGAAAATAAAAATGCAATTGAACAGGCTAATAGGAGTAGCACAAGTGAAGAGTCTTACTGAAATGTTATAACTACGACGATATCAAAAACTTAAATAGTGAAAGTCTGGAGGGGGGCTCCCTAACGCATGAATAGAACATCTGACAGAGACAGAGATTCAGAAGAAGCGAGCAAAGTGGTTATGCTTTTGGTGTGATGAAAAATTTGCCCTAGGACACCATTACAAGGATTGGACATTACAATTTCTTACAATGTGTGCGAGTAGGCATGGGAGCTTAATCCAGCAACAGCTTTTTTTTAACCTTAGAGAAAGGTGCTTCTTTGAGAGGGAAATATTATTATGTTGGTGTCAAATTTAAGGGTAATTTTATCTTTTATTAGCCTCAGGGCATTTTATTGTTTTATTATAAATTACTATTCGGTATAAATATGGCTAAATAGTTAATAGTTTAGGTTAGGGTTATATAGGAGATTGTTGTCTTGAGTGTTAGGGTTAAGGTTAGGGTTTGGCGAGAGATACCCTACCTCTTGAATTGTAGGATTCAAGAGAAATTACCTACTCCATGAATTGTAGGTGGTTATATTTATGCATTTGTGTTGTATTGTTTCCATTTTAGTGTTCATGAAACAAAATATGTGTTTGTCCTCATTTCTGAGGGAAATCTACTCCAAATTGTATCATAAGCTTTCATCTCTAGCTGAGTAATACATCTCATGACTTCCTTTTTTTTATTTTTTGAAAGAACAATTAATGGTTCATTAGTAATTTAGATCATACACTACTTGAGGCAGAAGAGAAGCATAACCCAGGCGGCGTTTTGAGTTAAAGGATGCGTTTGGGGCAGCTTATTGTCTGCAGTGGCGTTTTGAGAACGCTGAAATTTTGTTTGGTTTGCGCAATTCTTCGACGGTTTGAAAACGGCATTTAGGTTTTTGTTAAAGAAGTGAGCGCAGAATCAACCCCGTGTCCTGCTTCTAAGAACTATGTTTGATCGGAATTACCTTCAGTGCCCTTCTCCATCGTCAACGGTGATCGCGACTGCTCAGTCTGCCTCGTGGAGCTTCGTGACGGCGATTGCCTCCGTCTTCTTCCAAAATGCAGTCATGCTTTTCTAAGAGCTGCAGAGACACGTGGATATGCTCGCACTCGAACTGTCCACTCTGTCGCGCTGGTGTCATCGGTCCAGTTGAGCATTCGATTGCAAAGAGTGAAGAAGAAGGTGAGCTTGTGGGAGATGTTGCGGCAGTTCAGTATTTGGAAGAGGAGAAGTTGTCGGAGGGGAGGAGAGATGGGGATGACGAGGATGTGATGATTGAGATTAGAGAGGAAGGTTATGAGGTTACGATGGCCTGCAAATCGTCGGAGGTGACAAGTATTATTTTTGTGAAGAGATCTCTATGTCGATCTCGTGAAAGTACTGGAATTCATTCACCATGAAATTGCGATACAACAATTTCTTTTTTTTTTGTTACTGTAAGCTGAATTTTCTTGTTGAATTGTTTTTTTTTTATCATTTCATTTTTTATGTAGAAATTTACTTGTCACATACCGTGCTCTGCTCATCTGCAATTTTCGTGCCGAGGGCTAATATTTAGAGGAAATTGTGCGACTCACATCCACCTTTCTTCTTTTCGATGCATCAATATATGAGGATCTAATGATAAACACAGAAACCAAACGCTTAAACAACTTATCCAGATCAGAGGCAGAATGATCATTTATTAAGAAACGGCTGCAAATCAGTTGTTCTCCAAACACACAAACCAAACGGTCAACCAGCTTATCAAGATAAGCTGCTTATCTGGATAGGTTGAATAAGCTACAGCTACCCCAACATACCCTAAATTAACTAGCACAAAGATTAGTTAGAATAATTTGGCACCTAGAAAGATTAAATAATTATTAAAGCAATCCACATAAGTCATGCAAAAGGCAATCTAATGGTTTTAGGAGGGATTAAGCTAATCTAAAAAACTTCAAAGCATGACTTATACTAACATGGAAGAAGATGAATTTAAAGAGCCACATATTTGCAAAATTAAATTAGCTATTCAAGATCAACTATTAAACTGTAATAAACAGAAAATATATTGCTTCCCCGTCGTGAAATGGTTAGGGGCTCTACTTTGTTGGGTTAGATTAAATGTATTGTTGAGTCACAATGAAAGAAAAAAGAGATGCTAAAGACAAGAAACAGTTATAGGTGTCATATTATGCATGCTATAAAATTTTCATTTGAATTGATCGCTTTTATACAACAACAACAACAACAACAACAAAGCCTTAATCCCACTACGTGGGGTCGGCTACATGAATCCTTTTTCTCCATTGCGTCCTATTTAGTGTCATATTTTCATTTAGTTCTAGTAAATTAAGATCATTTTTAATACAATAAGCCCAAGTCTTCCTAGGTCTACCTCTGCCTTTCTTAACACAAGTCGAATTTAAAACATCTACTCTCCTAATCGGATCATCTAATGGTCGACGTTTAATATGATCAAACTCAGGAGGACTAGAATGCTACATAATTTGTTTTATGGTATAAAAGCAATCATGACATGATCGCTTTTATACCATAAAACAAATTATCTAGCATTCTAGTCCTCCTGAAAAACAAACATTTGGGTCTTATATCTTGAAATTCTTTAAAATTTGGCTTCCTGCAATCATCAATGGAATTTATTACAATGAATGCCCTTGACTAACCATTGTGTCACATAGTTTAAAAATAATTTAAAACATTATCATACATAAAACTTTATTAATTATACAGCAGAATAACAGCCTAATTCAATTTTAAGGATGCAATAGCCACAATGAACATCAAATATGCACAATGGACTAAAATCATGAACATCAAATGCTTCTTGTCCTGAAACAGATATTTTTCTATGAAAATCGTAGAATTTGTCATGCGAACAAAATTATCATTAAAAAGAATACTGATGACTTTTGCGGTTATCAGCTTAGCTTATTTTTCAGACGATTTTCTGTTTAAATTATCATTAAAAAAATACTGTTGACTCTTGTGGTTATCACCTTAGCTTATTTTTCAGACGATTTTCCGTTTAAATCAATACTAACCAAAAAAATAAAGCTTGATTTTTTTTGTCTTAATTTTATGAAGTCAAATTTAAACACTGTCATTGCTAGGTCTCAAGCCCGAAATATAAGAAGTTGAGGGTTGTGTTAGGTAGTCGACAGTCAGTGTAAAATTTTTCAAAAAATCATGACATGAATTCTTTCTATCCTTGTGCAAATGAGAGGGCATCCCCTGAAAGTGACGCGTTGTATGGTCTGAATATAGTGAACAGTGTGTCAGGGCCACTGCACCGGCGCCCGATTGTAGTGTCAAATAAGCAAGAGTTCCCACATTATGGATGGATGCGGGTAAAGAAGTTAGTCCATGAAACTGATATTAGGATAGAACCTTACAATATAGGTGCTCTCAGAGGTAAATTAATAGAATTAGTAGATATTATGGTTCATAGGAAGACAAACATATAATGTATTCAAGAAATTAAATAGGTTGGAGAAAAGAAAAGGCAAAGAAGATTGATAACTTAGGTTTTAAAATTTGGTATTCAGGAAGGAGTTGCATTAGAAACTGTGTAGGTGTAATTATAGATAAAAGATTGAAAGATAATATTATAAAAATTAATAGATTTTGAGATAGAATTATAGCCCTTAAGATTGTTGTTGATATGAATATTTTTAACATTAGAAGTGCTTAGGCTCCTCAAATAGGTTTAGATGTAAAGTTCTGAAGTAAAATTCTTGAATGACCTAGAAGACTTAATACAAATGATACATTTGAAGAAAGAATTTTTATTGGATGAGATTTAAATGGACATATTGGTAGAGAGATAGAAGATTTTAGAAATTTTCATAATGGCTACGATTTTGTAATGATTAGTGAGGAAGATAGAGTCATATTAGATTTTGCATTAGCTTATGATTTTGTTGTTGCTAATACTTTATTTAAGAAAACATATTAGCATATTATTACTTATAAGAATAATCTAATAAAAACACAAATTGATTATTTTTTTATGAGAAGAAGAGATCGTCGAGAATGTAAGATTTTGTAAGGTCATTCCTAGTAAGAATTTAAGTACTCAACATCAATTATTAATTCTGATTTTTAAGTTAAAGAGTTGTAAGATAAATAATATTAAAAATCGTTATCAAAGAATTATATGGGGGCATTGAAAATACACAAATAAAATTATTTTTATGAGCAAACTTCAAGATTTCAAGATTTGGAATGTTCATAAAGAAGCAATTTTATGTGAGATAAAGTAACAAACACTATTAAACAAGTGGCAAAAGATGTATTTTGATAATCAAAAGAAAAAAACTCTATAAATAAAAATAATTGGTGGTAGAATAATATTGTGCAAGAAAAAATAAAATATAAGAAATTATGTTATAAAAATTGATTTAAATGTAAGAATTTAGAGAATTGGGAAAAATATAAGGTCGCTCATAGGGATTCTAAGAGAATAATCTGTGATTCTAAAAATTTTGTATTTGGTGATCTTTATAATAAAATAGATGCTAAAGATAGTGAAAAACATATGTATAAAATAGCCAAACAAAGAGAAAAGAAAAGAAAAGAGTTAACTCAAGTAAAATGTATTAAAAATAAAAAAGAAAAAGTTGTTTTCTTAGAAAAAATATTCAAAATAATTGGGTGAGTTATTTTGATAAACTTTTTAATGAAGTTTCTAAAAATAAGATCGATCTTAGTGATCTTAATATCGTCAATAATAATAAAATATTTTATTTTTATCATCGCATTAGTAAAAAAGAAGTTGAAGAGGCTTTAAAAAAATCAAGGGTAGAAACATAGTAGGACCTGATGATATCTCAATTGAGGTGTGGAAATAGTTAAGAAATTTATGAGTTTATTGGCATAATAAACTCTTTATTATTATTTTAAAAACTAAAAAGATGTCGGAGGAGTGGAGAAAGCGTATTTTGGTTTCCATTTTTAAGAATAAAGGGGATGCACAAGAGTACAAATTATAGTGGAATTAAGTTAATGTGTCATACTTTAAAATTGTGGGAGAGGGTACTTAAACATAAATTAAGACGTATCACAAAGATTTCTCATAATCAGTTTGGATTTATGTCGGGCGGGTCTACTATGGATGTTATACATTTATTGAGAGGTTTAACAGAGAAATATAGAGAGAACAAGGAGGATCTTCATATGATTTTTGTTAATTTAGAAAAGCTTGCGATAAGGTTCCAAGAGAAATCCTTTGGGGAGTCCTAGAGAAGAAAGGTGTCTCTATGACTTATATTCAATTCATTAAAGATATATATACTAGAGTTGTTACTTGTGTTCGAACAGAAGGACGATTGACCCAATATTTTTCTATTTTAGTTGGATTACAACGGAGATCAGCTTTAAGCCCATATTTTTTTGCTTTAGTTATGGATGCTCTTGCTGGACATTTACAGGAGGATGTACCTTGGTGTATGTTTTTCGTTAATGATATCCTTCTTGTGGATAAAACTAAAGAAAGAGTTCAAGAAAAACTTAAAATTATGGAGGTCTACATTCGAGACTAAAGACCTTCGTTTGAGTAGAACTATAACCGAATACATGGAATGTAGTTTTAATAATAGTAGCTCTAGTGGTAGAGTTGTAACTATGCGTAATCAAATCATTAAAAGGTGTGAACGCTTTAGATACTTGGGGTTCATTGTTCAAAGTGATGATGATATGGATGGGGATTTTATTAGTAGAATTCAAGTTGGTTGGTTGAAGTGGAGAAATGCATAGGGCCTGTTGTATGATGAAAAAGTACCGCTTATATTAAAAGGATAATTTTATAAGATGGTGGTGAGACCTGCAATGTTCTATGGCGCATAATGTTGGCCTTTAAAAGAGAAGCATAAAACAAAGTTAAGTGTTGTCGAGATGAGAATGGTTAAGTGGATGAGTGGTTTGACACTTAAGAGACAAAATGCGAAACGAATATATTGGTGATAGATTTGGTGTAGCTTCAGGGACGGATAAAATTAGAGAGAGTCGTCTTAGATGTTTGGTCATATTAAATGTTGGCCATGTGATGATCCGGTTAGGAGCGTAGATGTCTCATATTTGACTTACGTTAAGAAAGGCAGAGAGGCAGAGGTAGACCAAGAAAGGCTTGGGCATTTTGTATAACAAATGATCTTAATTTATTAGAATTAAATGATAATAAGACAATCAATATGACACAATAGAGAAAAAGTATTCATGTAACAAACCCCACTTAGTGGGATAAAGGCTTCCTGTCGTTGTTGTTGTTTATCTAAGTCGATTTCAGTTCCATTCATCCTCCATATTGAACAAATTAAAATGAACCGAAAAAGAAAACAGTCGTATTCATCACATCTACACCTTCAGCCTCCCGAAACGATGTAAAGAGTTCCGAACACACACACGCACGCACACACACGCAAAAAAAGCAAATGCGAGCAAAGAAGGAACAACGTCGGCAATCGAACCTTGAGATCGATATTGGATCGAGTAGCGAGGCAGTGGCTGAATTCGGGATCCTTCTGAATAGTCCGCCACTTGCCAGCGCCGTGCTTGTCCACACCGGCACGGAGGGCATCCTCCTCCTCCGATGTCCACTTCTGCTTCGGAGCTCCCATCCCTTACCTTCTTTTATCCAGTCCAATTCCTCCTCTATGGCTTCTTACCTTCGATTTCCTTCTCTCCCGCTGCAGATTCTCCTCCTACGTCCTCCTGCAGCTACTGGATTTTGCCCTAGCTACGGTTTAGTAGTTTCTATGAAGGTCGGTAATTACACAACAGCTCTAAATCCGGAATTCCTGATAAATCTGAAAAGATTTGTTCGAGCCTCTTCTTCAATTTTTAATGAATACATCATCTGTGTGTGTGTCTATATATATTATATATATTAATTTATGTGTGCCTATCTATTTATATCTGAACACCTGCTGGATTTTTTTTATATATATCCATTACAATAAAAAAATATAATTAAGGATTGTTTGGGGCAGCTTGTGTGTTTCAAGATAAGCAGTCTATCCTTAAATGCGGCCCGCGCGTCGACTGCGGGAGTCGACCCGCAGCCAGCATTTAGTGTAAAAATCCCAAACGCAGCAGGCAGCGTTTTCAAAAACGTCCAAACCAAACGATTAGTCGACGTTTTTAAAAATGTCGCTACCCTTATAAGCTGCCCCAAACGGGCCCTAAAACTAATTTTATTCATGTCTTTTAAAAATATATTCTAAGAATATGAACTTATGATGGCAATTTTTAAAAACAAATCATTACTATATTTAAATCTTCAATAGATCATATAAAAAAAGTTATATTCTTATATGTTAAAAAAATGTTCATTTGGCATGGATTTAGAAATAATTTTTAATTAAAAATATTTAAATTCAAAGTTAAATTCATCTAAAACTCTAATCGCAACAAATTCACAATCAAACTGACCAATTCGACAAGGTGAACCCACTGACACCAAAATTGATCTAATTCGAGTCAAATCAAGCCTGAATCAAGTCATTAAACTACCTTTTGAAGCTTTTAGTGGCCAAATTTGAGAGTTCAATGAATTATTAATCCGACAAGCTTATAGTCAAATCGAGTGCTTGTTGAAATAAATCCAAGGAACCCAAGTTCATTCAATTATGATATAATCTGATCAAGGGAATCACTCTAGCTAGCCTAATGGAGTGCTTCAGATTCATGCAGTATTTACGCAGGATGTCACTCTCAAAATTGATAAATAAAGCTCCACTCCCTTCACAAAAGGGACCAGAAAGCTAGCATGAGTCTTCAACCTCGAGAAAGGAAGAGGTGTAGAATCCAAGAGCCATTATGGATTCGAAGATCCAATGATAACTTTTGCCCTTCGGACTTGTTGACTGTTGTCGACCATCCCCTACTCATCTTCGTCAGTGAACCCTGCAATGCCGTGCAACATCCTAAAATTTGTGTAACACACTCTGAATACATTGTAACGACACACCTTGAATACAGTGAAACAACATAGCCCCAGTACGATTAACAAATAATGTCATTTTGGTGATCTGATGATAAATCCATGTAACAGTTGCTTTCAAAAATTGCATTTAGAATACAAAAACTTTCTTCAAACTCTTAAAGTTCTTTTCTTGCATCATATATCGACAAGTGATGCCACTGTTGTAATCACCAACCGATGTAGCACCAACTATGGCCTCAATGGCCAACTAATATTATTGTAGCTCTCAATTATGGCCAATGTGATTAGCTATGACCTATGTGACACATTGCTTGTGCATGTTCCAACTAAAGCCTTGGCAGCGAACTAATGTTATTGCAACTCCGTACTATGGCCTATATTAACAACTACGGCTTATGTGGCTCACTGCTTATGTCCCTTCCAACTACAACCTCAATGGTCAAATGATACTTTTGCAGGTCTCAACTACATCCTACATGACCAATTATGGACTATGTGGCTCGCTTGTCACGCATCTTCCAACTTCGGCCTCGGTGGTCAACTGATGTTATTACAAATCCCAATACGACCTATGTAGCTCGCTACTCATGTATCTTTCAACTATGGCTTAGGTGGCCAACTGATGTCATTGCAGCTCTCTACTATGACCTGTCTGATCAACTATGGCCTATGTGGCTCACTACTTATTTAAATTCTAATTATGGCCTCAATGACCAACCCATGCTATTGTAGTTTCCCATTACAACCTACATGATCAACTATGACATATGTGGTTCACTGCTCATGCTACCTCTAACTCTAGCCTCAATGACCAATTGATGTTACCTATGTGACTAATTATGACCTATATTAGCTCATGCAACTTTGACATATGACCTTAATGGTCAATTGATCTTATTGCATCTCCCCACTATGACCTACATGACCAACTACGACCTACGTTACTGATGTCAGTTGTTAAATTCTCTTGAAAATTTTGCTTTGTATTTAATATATATATATATATATATATATATATTGATTCTTTAAAAATAACATTTTAATTTTTGAAAAATGAGACTAAGAAGATCTCATTCATTTAATACTTTAAATAAACGAGTACAATACCACAGGAGATGCATCTATCCTGAAGAATAGACATATTACTTGATAGTGATGCTTGATTAAGTAAACTAATGAATTTATGACATCCATTTGGTCAGCGAAACCTTTTATGTTGACTGACAAGTTTCCCTATCTAATATAAAAGACTAGATAGGATTTATATTACCGGGGTTCTAAAGCTCCCTATAGAGGCAAGCCTCTATGGCCAATTACATCTCAAATGTCCAAAGTCACCTGAGAAGACTCAATTTGATCTGAGTCATTTGCCCTCGAGTATTTCAAACTTTAGAATTTCAAGGTCGGACATGGAAAGTCAAATGAGAATGAACCAAATAGGAACGACTACTTTGGAATTCAAAGGTAAGAAAAGTAGGGGAGGTCACGGATCCTGAGGAGAACCTTGGTGACTTCCGAAACTATCCTATTTGTGGCTTTTTGTTTTGGAAAAGATATTTATTTTGATGTTTCATCTTGCCAATTTTATCATTTAAGGCTGACATTTGCATGACATAGTTATATAAATGATCTGGAAGATAGGGGGTTTATGTCTTAACGAACGACAACCTCAAAGCCTAAAAAGAGCTAAGGCTTAGATTGCACAACATGATTATTCAAGGGCCTAATAATAAATTAGGAATTTATGTCATGCTAGGCGTGCTACCTCGAAGTCCTATGGCTTGTTGTTTAATTCTTGGGAAAGTTTAGTTGGTGTAGATCTGTTTTGCTATTGTTGATTATCATCCTCCGTCTGCTTTGGCTTTCTTCAAGCTCCTTGTTGGTAGCTGCTCCAATTTTAGTATTTTATGTCTTATATTTTTCTTTCAATTATTGTTAATCCAATTAATTAAAAAGTACATGTTTATGTTTTGTGATGATCCACTCTAGGTAAACCAACTTCTATTTTCTATTCTAAAGGTCTTGCAATTATGTAAATAAATGCAAGAAGTAAAGGGCAATAAAAGAGATTGTTGTAATAAAAAAATGTTGTAAAAAATAAATGTGCGTACTTGGGCCTCTACTGTTGTTATAAAAGGGGGGGGGGGGGGGCAGAAAGAACCAGCATAATATAAAAAGTGCAAGAAATTTAAGTAAATCATAAGAAAATTTGGTACGGGAAAACTTAGATAAATTCTAAGAAAAACATGAATCGAGCAAAATAAAACCCGTCATCACATATGAAAGACTATGTTAAATGTAAGACTTTGGTAAAGGTGGGGGCTCAGAACTGGGTTGTGTGCTTCTAACATTGGACAGAATCTACCGGCCAAACAATCTTTGGAGAGCATGTTCTAGCCTAATCAAAATGATTAACAAGTGGACTTTCATAAATTTGCATGTAAGATTCTATTACTTTTTCATGCATATAATGTTTTGTTTAGCAATTAAAAGTAAAGTGTTGGTGAATAGTATCATTGTTGACCTCACTTTTGGTTGAGGTTTAGTTTTTCCTCTTTAGTAGCCTAAGATCTAGCCATAGCACTTTCCTATTGGCTATTCTTAGAAAACTAGATAAGGAACCCTCACCATTAGAAATTTCAAACTCTTCTCTACTCAACTTGAAGTTTCACATATTGGTCCTAAGCTCTAGCCCTTAGTAGGTGAGGTCATTATAAGGGAACTCAAGATGAGTCACCCTTAGAATTGCTTGACCTTAGGGGGGTTGACCCTTGGTGTTGGTCTGCTAAGGCACTCACTTGCAATCACTTGCACTCACAATCACTCACTATCCTAAACTTAAACTTCTAGGCTTTGATCCCTTGTCATGTAGGTGGTCCTCATGTAGGTGGTCTCCTAAACTCATAAGCCTTAGGCTAAGGTTTGGCTAAGATCACTACATAGAGGACCCAAAATGAGGTTTCCATTGGTTCATGGCTTATTGATGGTGGTTGGTACCTCAACTCTACCAAGACACCCAACTTAACATTTTGCCCCTAAATTCCCCCAAATTACCTATATACCTTTGGGACCCCAAATTTGGCCAAAATTTTCAAATCTAGCCAAAATATCCAAATTGGCTCAAAAATCATTTCAAAAACCTTGAAAACACCCAAACTACCCAAAATCACCAAAATTGGCCAAATTACCAAAATACCCCTCCTTACCCCAAAATTCCAAAAATTCCAAAAAATCCCAAAAATTCCCAAAACCTCCCAAATATTCCCAATTTCATTTTGTTCAACTATCATATGACCCAATTTGGCCAATTTAACCATCT
>NW_018223610.1:86722-90881 GCF_001263595.1 Phalaenopsis equestris
CTTGGTTCCACCAAATTAAACCCATGGCCTACTCCATTTGCCACAATTTGTGTTGAAAAACCTTCATAACATCCACATATATCAAACTTAACCTTCAATTGGCATTGGTGAAATCTCAAATTCATTTGATTTCAACCTGGGTCCAAAAGCCCCAAATTTGTCTCAAATTGACCATGTCTCAAAATCTCACCAAATTGATGGCTTTAGCCCCAAAATTTCCACTCTATTCCATCATGAAAAGTATTCACAACACCACCCTTGATCATTTGAACCATTCAATTTAGAATTAGCCCAAGATTAACCCAACCTAGAGCCATGGCTAGCCCAACATACCCAAAATTGACCACATTTCAAAAATCCCTCAAATTGACCTACCAATTGAACTCAAAATCACTTCAACCCTTCACCAAAAATCTTCATAAGAATCATCTACACAATGTTGATCAATCAATTGGGTCAATTAACATGGCTAACCTATCCAAAACCAAAACTTTGATCACTTGAACACACATTGAACCTATGCATTAAAGATGGCCTAACTACCCCAAAGTCATCAAATTAACTCCACCTCAGCCATGGATTAGACCCTAAAACTGAGCCAAAACCCATATAACCACCTAAACTAAGCCATGGACCAAAGGTCCCCCAAATTAAGGGATTTTATTTCCAAAAATGCACATGCTTAAGATACCCTTACCAAAAATAAACCTCATTGCATTAAGTTGCTTTGACAGATTGCCGGAGAAGCTCAAAATTGAGAGCCACCCCCATGGAACTTCACCCAAATTAAAGCTAGAGGCCAGCTCAGCTAAACCAAATTATAGATCTTCTCTGCCCTCCACCTAAGCACCACAATGCACCCAAACATTTGCCTTGAGAGCCACCCAGGCCATTTTTATAAAAACTCACCTCCACTGCCATGGAGGTGTGCTAAAATTTTCTCAGAGAGAGCTTCCCAAATCACTCACAGAGCTTCTTTGAGACCTGCACAGCCCATTCCAATCACTCCATTTCCTTGTTTCCCCCTGTGTAACCCTAATTTTGAGCTTAAAAATTAGGGCACAAACAGGACATCCCTAAAAACTCTACCAAACTTCAATTGCTTGTGCCCACACCTTCACAACAAGAGAAAACAAAGCCCCATCAAATTACCCTGTGAAATAGTCTCTACAATAGCTCAAGACCAACACCCAAAATCAATCTTGATCAAAATCATACCTAGGCTTTACACCAATACCAGAGGCTCAATCTCTAGCCTCCTTAGATCCCAATGAACGTGCCAAGACCCTTTGATTCTAATTGAATCTTCACTTCTCAAAGCCAAGGTATAAAACTTCTCTTATTCTTAAGCCTATTTGAACTCTTCATTTGTTTTGAGTTGATTTCATGGCATCATAATCGTATGAATATGTTCCTCTAGTCTAGATGAGCATTTAAAAAAAAATTCACTTAATTTGGTTAAGAAATGAGAGAGATCTTAAGGCTAGAAGATGGATGATTCTCAGGCTAGGCTATCGGAGACGATGACGGGGAGCCATCCGATCGCGCGTGTATCTAATGGACGGTCGAGATCATGCCAGACAGCGCTTTGGAAACTTCGAAACATAAGCCGTGGGTCGAGCCAGCGCTGAGGTGGACGGCGACGTCAAATGGGAGCGCGCCGCGTGGAGCTTCGGAGCCGTCGTAGGTTGAGGTGGCGACGCACATTTAAATAGATAAATAGGGATTTAATTAATTCAAAAAATAACCCGTAGCTTTAAAAATTCATATCTTGGTATAGAAAAATTACAAAAATAAAATAAAAATATCCTCTTGCTCAGTGAATAGAGGAAAATAATGTGACAATAATTTAAAGTCCATGTATTGTATATTTTATTTTTAATTAATTAAATATTGATTTGAATCTTTTGATTCTCCATGCATATATGTATTTTATTATAGCTTGGAATTTTAGCATGTTGTTGCCTCTGTCTTAGGGAACATCCCGCGATTTTTCTAAAGTCAGAGGAGGTCCCTAGACAGAGAATCACAATTTTCAAGTTTATATGCATTATTTGCTTAAAATAATCATGTAAATTAGCATGTTGCTTAAAAAAACCCAAGAAAATTTTGGAAAGTTTACTATGACCAGAGAACCGTTAGGAAAATTTCTCATAAGCCAAGTCATTCAAAATACACATGATCTTCACAAACCCTAAATCACTAAGATAATTAATTTTGAAAAATATAAACAATAAAATGACTTGATTTTTAATCTTCACTATTGTTTAGGATCTAAAGAACTCACCACAAAAATTCCAAAATATTTTTAGTTCATTTGGTAACTTAAGTTGATTTTTAAAGATAAATAACCTTTTTGGCACCAAAATGATTTTTAAAAATCAAAATATAACCTGAAAAAATTATAAAACTTATTTTATTGAGTTCTCTGTGATCAGGGGTATTTTATAAAAATAAAATATAATTTAAAATAAAAACTTTATTTTTAGCCTTTTTTTAAAATATTTAAAATAATTAAAAATCATAAAAATAATAAAATTCATAAAACTCATGAAAATATTCTAAATTTCTTCCTAAGTATTTAGGAGCAATTTGAATATTTTTCCTAATTTTTTTCTAAATAAAGATATTGAATTTTAAAGCTTAAAAATGATTTTTAAAGGCTAAAATGAATTTTCACTAAAATTAATGCCAATAAATCAAATAAAATTCAAAAAAATACAAAATCTTTTCCTCTAAGTTCTCTGACCTCAGGAGGACTTTTCAAAAATAAAAAAATTAATTTTCTCTATTTAAAATATTTTATAATTAATAAATACCCCATAACTTAAAATAATTCTTAAATATCAAATAAAATTAAAAAAATCATGAAATTTGGTCCAAAGGCTTATCTGTTTTAGGTCTACCGCTAGTAAAAATTTTAAGGGATTAGGATTTACCTTGACCATGTTAGGAATTTTCTTTAGAAAATCTTATTTTTTGCATGAAAATAATTATGTAAATTAAATTAAATTTTGAAAAATCATATTTTCTCCTCTGATGTCTTAATTGACCCATGAATGAAGAAGGATAAAAATTTCAAAGTCATTTGAATTGAATTTGACAAATTATGAAGTGTTAGAGCCTTAGGGGCAAATATGTAATTTTGGAAATTTAGCTTTAATTAACATTTAGGCTTAATTTAAAGAGGGAAGTGGGTAACCTCTGATCTTAATTTGGATGTTTGATGAACCTAGGGCTTAGGGGTATGACTTTTGAAGTCAATAATTAATCAATTTAATACCCCTATTTTTATTTTCAAATAAAATTCAAATCATGAATTATGACCACCTAAAGCTTAATCTTTTCAAAACTAATTAAGACACTCACCTAGGACTTAAGGGCTTAATAGTGACTTAGGCTAAATCAAGTTTCATTTAAATAAGGATTAGAAAAGTAAACATCATTTAAAATTAAACATCATTCAAACACTACAAGCCCAATTATAACCAAAATTTGGTTAAGTGTTCCAATAACACTAACTTGCCTCTTTAAGAGTCTTCACCCACATAATTTTAAAAATTAAATTACATATGATAATTAACTTACTCTTAGGGATAATTGAGACATCAATGTTCATTGAGCATTAGGGTGTTTTATAGGAAGAATTATTAAGCAAATAATATGTTTAAAAGAACTCGAAATTTTCCACCAGGCAGCGAAAGAGTAGCACGGACCTGCTCTTTCTCGAGATCTGTTGGATACCTCGGAGATCTATTGAACTTAATATATTTTGCTTGATAACATCATACTTAATTAAACTCCTAAGGACCCACCAAGATATGACCTAGGGTTATGTTGACCTCACTTCTGGTTGAGGTTTAATTTTTCCTCTTTAGTAGCCTAAGGTCTAGCTATAGGACTTTTCTATTGACTATTCTTAGAAAACTAGACATGGAACCCTTGTCATTAGAAATTTTACCTTTTTCTTATACAACTTGAAGTTCCACATATTGGTCCTAACCTCTAGCATTTAGTAGGTGGGGTCACTATAAGGCAAACTCAAGATGAGTCACCCTTATGAGTCACCCTTCTTAGGGTTGACCCTGGGTGTTGGTCTGAAGCTAAGGTACTCACTGCACTCATCTACACTCACATTCAGCACTCATCTACACTCACA
>NW_018223610.1:91000-97589 GCF_001263595.1 Phalaenopsis equestris
TAGAGGACCCAAAATGGGGTTTCCATTGGTCCATGGCTTGTTGGTGATGGTTGGTACTTCAACTCTACCAAAATACCCATCTTGGCCTTTTACCCCTAAAACACCCCAGATTACCAAGATACCCCTCCGTAGCCCAAAATTTCAAAAATTCCATATAGATTTCACATAACATATAATGGAATTTTATGAATATAATGAATGAGATCTTTCAATCATGATATCTCTCAAACCATACGAACCGATTTGGCCAATTTGAACATCTTTAACCAAAAACCCCAAATTTGCCTTTAAGGGCCAAATTTCCCCAAATTCAACTCAAATGTCGATCAATTTGACCTCAATTGACCCTAATTCCAATACTAAACTCAAATTAACTTTTGATATGGCCAAGTTAAACCAAATACAAGCTTAATTGCTCATGATTTGAGTCCAATTTTGATTTAGATCAAAACCCCAATTTTGACCATATGACCTAATCTTACCAAATTGAACCAATAGCCTAGTCAATTGGCCCAAATTAATGTTGAAAAATCTTCATAACATTCCTACACATCAAAATAAACCATCAATTGGCCTTGGTGAAGCCTCAAATTCATTTGATTTTGGCCTAAATCCAAAATTCCCAAATTTAGCCCCAAATTGGCTAAGTCCCCAAATTCCACCCAATTGGTTGCCTTAACCTCCAAATTGGCATCCAATTCATGTTGAAAACTCTTCATAAGGTCCCTATTGACCATTTATAATAATCAATTTGGACTTAGCCCAAGATTAACCCAAGCTAGACTCAAGCCTAGCCCAACATGACCAAATTGACTAAAATTCAAAATTCCCTAAAATTGACCCTTCAATTGAGCTCAAAACCACTTCCATCCTTCACCAAAGTTGTTCCTTATGATCATCTACAAAAAATGAAACATTTATTTGGGCCAATTAACCTGGCTAACCTAGCTCAAATCCAAGTTTTGGTCATTTGCACCCACTTGGGCCCATGCACTAAATGTGACCTAACCACCCTAAAGTCACCAAATTAACTCCATCACAGTCATTAGGTTGACTTAGTGACCAGTCCAAAAACCATGAAACCACTTAACTAAATCCATGGACCAAAGGCTCCTCAAATCAAGGGATATTATTTCCAAAAATGCATGTGCTTAAGATATCCTTACCAAAATTAGGTATTATTGCACTAAATTGCTGTGACATATTCCCCTGGGTTCCCTGAGCTCCTAGTCACCTCCCCATGGCCTGAAGACCAGCCTAGTAGCCGGAAAAGCTCAAAACCAAGAGCCACTCCCATGGCACCTCACCCAAATCAAACCTAGAGGCCAGCTCATCCAAATCAAACTATGGAGCTCCAGCTCCTCTGTCGTCCACCTAAGCAGCACAATGCACCTAAACTTATACCCTGAGAGCCACCCCATGGACATTTTTTATAAAAACTCACCTCCACAGCCATGGGAGGTGTGCTGAAATTTCCTTAGAGAGGCCTCTCCAAACTTCCCACAGAGTTTCCCTGAGATCCCCTCAGTGCATTCCAACAATTTTCTCTCACTAATTCCCATTGCCAGAGCTGAATTTTGTGCTTGGAACCTTGCCGGAAACCAAGACAGAGCCCATTACATCTCCACACTCCACCAAACTCAAATTAACTCTACCCACACCTTCACAACCAAGAGAGAATCCAAAGCCCCATAAAATCCCCCTTCCACAGAGCCTCTACCACAGCTGACTCAATCCCTAGCCTCCTTGGACCTCAACGAATGTGCCAAGCACCTCTGATTGAAGCTTTCCTTCTCAGAGCAAAGGTATAAAACTTCTCCTCCTCTCGAGCCTATTTTGATTCTCCATTTACTTAGGCTTGATTTCATGATGCATTTGTCGTATGGATGTATTTTTCTTACTTATACGATCATTTTAAAAAAATATCACTTAATTCGATTGAGAAATAAGAGAGATCTTAAGCCTTAAAGGTGGACAATTATTGACCTAAGCTATCGGGGACGATGACCACGCGTGTATTGAATGGATGACCAAGATGAAGCTGGACAGCGCTTCTTTACACAAACAAGCGGGACGCGTGGCTGCTGGCTTGGACGACGCGTCAAATAGGAGCGCACCGCGTGGAGTTTCGGAGCTGCCGTAGGATGACGAGGCGCCGCGTGGATAAGTAGATAAATGGGGCTTTTTTCTATTTATTTAAATACCCCTAACTTAGAAAATTCATTACTTTATGTAAAAAAATCACAAAATAAAATAAAAATTCCCACTTTCTCAGTGAACAGAGGAGAATAATGTGGAATAAATTTGAAGTCCATTTAATGCATATTTTATTTTTAATTAATTAAACACTTTTTTTGAATCATTTGATTCTCCATGCATATTCACACATCATCTTGGCTTGAAATTTTGGCATGTTGTAGCCTTTGTCAAGGGGAACATCCTCTGATTTTTCCAAAGTCCAAGAAGGTTCCTAGACAAAGATTCATATTTTTCAAGTTTATCCACATTATTTCTTTAAAATAATCATGGAAATTAGCATATTGATTAGAAAATTCCATGAAAATTTTGGAAGGTTTATGATGACCAGGGAACCTTGGAAGGTTTATGATGACGACCAGGGAACCTTTAGGAAAATTTTTCATGAGCCAAGTCATTTAAAATGCACCTAATTTTCACAAACACTAAATCACTAAGATAATTAATTTTGAAAGATATAAACAAATAAATGACTTGATTTTTGATCTCCACTATTATTTATGATCCAAAGAACTCACCATAAAAATTTCAAAATGTTTTTAGTTCATTTGATAACTTAAGTTGATTTTTTAAAAAAAACATCATTTTTGACATTTAAATGATTTTTTAAAAATCAAAATATAACTAAAAAATTTGTAAAAAAAATATTTTTTGAGTTCTTTGTGATCAGGGGCATTTTATAAAAATAAAATGATATTTAAAATAAAACTTCATTTTCATCCTATCTTAAATATTTAAAATAATTAAAAATCCATAAAAATCACAAAAATAATAAAATTGATAGAAATGTTCTAAATTGCTTCTTAAGAACTTAGGAGCAATTAGAACATTTTTCCTAATTTTCTAAATAAAGATATTGAATTTTAAAACTTAAAAATGAATTTTTAAAGGCAAAAAATGAGTTTTCATTAAAATAATCCCAATAAATCAAATAAAATTCAAAAAAATATAAAATCTTTTCCTCTGAGTTCTTTGATCTCAAGGAGACTTTTCAAAAATACAAAATTTAATTTTCTTCATTTAAAATATTTTATATTTAACAAAATTTAAAATAATTGTAATAATTTAAATAAAATTCAAAAAAATCATGAAATTTGGTCCAAAGACTCCTCCGGTTTAAGTCTACCTCCAGTAAAAATTTCAAGAGATTAGGATCTACCTTGGTCAAGTTATGAATTTCTTTGAAAAATCCTATTTTAGCAGGAAAATAATTATATAAATTAATTTAAATTTTGAAAAATCACATTTTCTCCTTTGATGTCTCAATTGACCCATGAATCATTTGAATTAAATTTGACAAATTATGAAGTGATATAGCCTTAGGGGCAAATGTGTAATTTTGGAAAATTAGCCTTAATTAATATTTAGGCTTAATTTGAGGAGGGAAATGGGTAACCTCTGATCTTAATCAATTTATTTGATATTTGAAAAATAAGGAGTTAATTGGTAGAAACCAATTTCACTTTCCTCATTAAAAAGGTAAGTTAATAAATTTCTAAATTATTAAAATTTGGAAGTTTATTAAAATAAAATGAATCTAGGACTTAGGGGTATGACTTTTGAAGTTAATAATTAATCAATTTAATACCACGATTTTGGTGTTCAAATAAAATTCAAATCATGAATCATGACCACCTTCTCAAAATTAATTAAGACACTCACCTAGGTCTTAAGAGCTTAGTAGTGCCTTGGGCTAAATCAAGTTTCATTTAAATGAGGATTAGAAAATTAAATATCATTGAAAATTAAAACATCTTTCACAGACTGCAAGCCAAATTAGGGTTAAAATTTAGCTAAGTGTTCCAACAACACTAACTTGCCTCTTTAAGGGTCTTCACCCACATAATTCTTAAATTGAATCACAAGTGATAATTACGCTATTCTTACTATTCTTAATTACGCTATTCTTAGGGATAATTGAGACACCAATGTTCACTAAGCATTAAAGTTATTTATAGGATGAATTATTAAGTGATATAATAAATTTAAAAGAACTCTAAATTTTCCACCATGCAGCGAGAAAGTAACATGGACCTGCTTCTTTCTCTAGATCTGCTGGACATCTCGAAGATCTACCGAACTTAATATATCTTGCTTGATAAAGTCATCCTTAATTGATCAAATAAGGACCCATCAAGATATGACATAGGGTTAGGAATATGACATAGGGTTAGGAAAACTACCAAAACTTTACTTTTTTTGCCCTCCATAAATGCCTTAACATGCATTTTAAGTTTCAGGTGGTGGAACGAGAAGACTCGTCAGATACGCTTTTATAGTTTTTAGTGTTGCCTTTCTTGTACTTTTATACTGTACTTTTATACCTATAAATTTGCATGCTAAACAATGATGCCACCCTGCATGAAAAATAAAACTATCAGGATAGCCACAGAACCAAAACGAAAACCAAAATTAAAATCAACTAAGATAAAATTCTCGCTCACAACATTCAAAATATAAAACAGCTCAAAATTTAATCACAAACATCACACAAAACTACAATTACAACTAAATTAAGGTGTCTCTATCAGATGATGTCTCTATCGGATGAGGAGGTAACCTACGGTTGCTAACGAGGCTTCCCACGGTCTAAATGAAAGTATGGAACTCATTAAGTTGAGTTTAGTAAGTTCATATAGACTAAGTGAATCCCATAGAAAATAGTGGTGCCGGAACGAGGGAACCATAGGATCCTAATCGATGTCGCTCTAATCAACTTTAATATGCCTCTATAAAATTTAAAGAACATCAACCATAGGGTCAGCTGATTTAACATTATAACTTGACACATTAGAAAACTCAAACTCACCGCGGCGAGGAGCTTGGAGCTAGCATGGTGGGCAGTACAACCATCTTCAACAACAAAACCTGCCTACAAAACCTGCCTTCCCCACCTTCCCCAGTTAAACCATTCTTCCTTCCTTAGACTTATAAAAAAAGTCATGGGACTTAATGGTTGCTTGCTTATGAAACGTAAATCCTCACCTTATCTTTAGGCTTTTGTACAACCCTGCTATACAATATAAGCCCTAACTCGTCTTAGAATTCTGAGGTTGTCGTCTGTCATGACCTAAATCCTCACTTCTTCCAGGTTATTTGTGTGATCGTTTCATATGAATGTAAGCCCTAACTAATAAAAATTGGCAGGATGAAACACTTAAATTTTTTCTCCTCAAAACTGAAGCCAAACATTAAGATAGCTTGGGAAGTTACCGGGGTTCTCCTCTGGATCCATGCATCCCCTAGTTCTTCCTCGTTTGGATTCTACAACAAAATGTTCCAAATTTGAACAAATCCCCTTTCATACCTCTGCGTCTAATCTCGTTGAAGAGTTCTACCCCTTTGAAACTCCTTGAAGTTAATATTTCCTCATTTTTATCGAGAGTCTTTTTAGGTGACTTTGGTCATTTAAGATGTAATTAACTATAGGGGCTTGCCCTTATAGGAAGCATGTCCGAACCCAGCTTAATATAAACCCTATTTAATTCTTTATATTAAATAGGGAAACTTATCGGCAAATACAAAGGTTTCACAGACTAGACGGATTTCATACTTTTTTTAGTTTATTTGATCGAGCCTCATCCCCAAGCCTTGTGTTTATTCGGGATAGATACAGGAGATACAGGGTTTGAGGTATAATGCTCTTTCATTTAAACTATGAAAAATATGGGGTCAGTTTGATTTCATACTTTTCTAAAATTAAACGTTCTTCCGAGGCGGGCAACTAGATTTTGATTCTGGTGACTGACAGCTTCTTACGGGCAACCCCACCAACCAAAAATAGCACCGACAGCTTTTGGCGACTCCGCTGGGGACAAGCTTTTCTCTCCCTTTAAATCAGGAAATATTATCTTCACACATCGGTAATATGTCCATGTCCCTCTTGGACCAAATTACCTTTCTTTCATTGGCATATTTTACCCATTTCTATCTTGGGAAAGTATAGCTAACTCCTTGGACTTCAGAACAAGCTGTTCAACCATCTTTGAACAGAGGGGTTCAGAAGGCCATTAAGGACTACTTAAATTTTCATGTGGGGTCGGACCCCCGATAGGTGTGTCGGTGGACTAATTCCGCCTGGGCATTTTCTGCCACTAAATAGGTCCGCACTGGGTCCTGAAATACTTCACATCTCCATTCCAAATTTGATTTGCTATTCTGCAAATTAAACCAAATTGTGTTGTGTTGCGCGCACTTTAAAATTTTCTTATATTAATTAAATTTTACACTTTTTTTTAAACAATATTTTAAAATACCCATAAATTAAGGCCCGCCCGATCTGCAGATCAACCTCTACTTTCTGTGCTTGCACTAAAAATTATGAGGGCTATGG
>NW_018223610.1:97604-101563 GCF_001263595.1 Phalaenopsis equestris
AGCAAGCCCTGAACCTTTTATTTAAGAAGCCTGCTACAATGGCCTATCCAACGCTAACCTTTTCCTGCAACCTACCAACGGACCGTAGCGCCCGTAACATTGCTCCTACCAACAGGTTTGGAGCTGGATTTGAAGACCTCAAGATCATCCTCGGGAAAGCCCCATTCGTGGTAATGAAGATCGCCGCTCCAGAAATGCAGAAGCCATCTGCAGAATTCAACCTGAACTGCCTTCAGGACTTCTCTGCCTGCAAGAAGGCTAAAACTACGACCATTGCGACACCCGTCAAACCTACTAGCCCCGCTGCTGCTGAGGGGAAAGAAGAAATGATTGTTGAGGATTCGACTGAGGGATTAACAGTCACACCATCCATGTTTGAGATCGGATCAAGTTCGAGGACTGTACCGCTGACCCGTGCTCAAAGGAGGAACCGTAACAGAAAAGTTCGGAGGGCCATCAAAGCCCAGACTCCTGAGGAAACACCCATTGAAGAGGAGCCTCACCAAGATGAAGAAGTGTTACCAGAAATTTATCCACTCCTGCGAGGGAGTAGATTCCATCCTCTGACGGATACCGAGGGATATGAGAGTATCCAAAGGATCCCTGCCGCATTACTATCATGTCATGGCCATAGTGAGGATAGGAAGAAGTTCACTCTTATCACTCGAGTTAGTACAGTTTTCAGAAGGCTTCCTACCAAAGAAGGATGTTCAGTTAGCGAGTTACTTAACGAGTAGGAGATGCAATTTCTCCTCGCATGAAGAGGGAAATTTTGAAGGGCATCAAGTCCGCCAGACAGTCCCACAAGATAGCTGGAGTGCCCCTTACCAGCATCCCCATTTGGTTCTGTTTGGGGAACAGAATTGATACCGCAGTAGTTACTACTAATCATACTAATCATACTGCCACCAGGACCGCCACCAGGACCGCAGGCCACCAACCGGTTAAGTCAAGACTGGGTCCGAAGATCTTACCCTTTACCCGTCATGAAGATACTCCTACAATCCCAAAGGCAAAGACGAGACCCTTACCTAGCACTGTAGCCAGTCTACACCATTGGGAGCATACTTTCCCTCGACATACCGATGTTTCTACCGATATTTCTACTAAGACGCTCCGTCCTGAGACATCATCATCGGAAAATAAAAAGGTATGGATACCCATACCCAATGTCGCTGCACCGTTACAGTCCAGTGAGCCTGTAAGACAGGAAATGAAACTAGGATCTGAAATATTTGACATCGTCGCGACAATCGCCAGATAGATGGAGGAACAGGTAGAGGATGTCCACCAGGGTCCTCCAGATCTTAAAGTAATCAAGGAATCGATAATTAAAGAAAAATTTGAGAAACTCAGAATTGAGATTTTCGAGTTTGCTCGAGAACACAGAGTTTTTGTCGATAGAGACAATGAAGATTTTGATTACAATGATTATTTGGAGGAAGATTTCATGGATGTCCATGTAATCAAAACCAGAGCCACCACATCTGCGAGTGAGGCTCAACCTCAGACCGAAGAGAACGCTGTAGATGAGCTGCGCAGAGTTATCCTCCTAAGGGATGAGCAGGTTAGTTTACTGGAGAAAATAATAGAAGAAATGACTGCAGTTATGACCTCCATGACCACCATTCAGGGGCAATCACAAGCACCACAATTGGCTTCTCCAGAGATTAATCAGCCAGAGATCATACACATCATAGATTCAGCCAGAGATCATACACATCATAGATGAAAGAAGAGAAGCTACTTTAGCAAACAAAGAAGAGCAACTGAAGAAAGATTCTCCATCAAGTGTCATGCAAGAAAAGGAGTTCAAGCAGATGGTTGAGCAAGTACGGGATGCCTTAGCCCAATCCAAGGGCAGTGCATTGATTTTGAAGGGTAGACCTTACCTGGAAGGGTTCGACGGGACTGGAAATCCCAGACAAAATATAACGCATTTCCGAGCCAATTGTGGCAACACAAGAAATAATGAAGATCTACTCTGCCAGCAGTTCGTCAGTAGCTTGTCAGGAATTGCTTTCAATTGGTACGCTGACTTGCACAACGGGCCAGTTAAAACATTTTACAAATTAGAGCAGTTATTTGTGAAAAGATTTGCCAGGGCACAACACCATGTGTCTATCGGAGAGCTCATGATAGAAAAGCAAAAGTCTAACGAAACTTTGGTAGACTATATTTTGAGGTGGAAAAACCTTAGCATGAAATGTAAACCTCAGCTACAGGAACATCATGCAATTGAAATTCTACTCAAAAGCATTCATGGGCCAGTAGCTTTCATGATTAAGGGACTCACCATCAAATCCTTCGAGAAGCTACTCAGTAAAGCCAACAGTCTTCAAGAAGAGATAAAGCACATGGAGCCACATGAAAAGGCTAACGTGGCCAAAGTATTCGAAAAGAAATCAGGAGTAGTAGCGACCGTTGACAAAGGAAAGCAACCAATAAAGATATATGTAAAAGAGCATCGCTAGTCCTCTCAGAAACAGAATAGTCAATCCAACCAGCGATCGCCTCAAGAAGGAGCACCTCGAACAGGGGATAAAAGAATATCCCTGTTGGAACGACAAAAAGTTATGTATTCCTTCAAGGATGAAGCTATACCTAAAATATTAAAGAGTCTGATGAAGAAGCCAGAATTCAAACTACCAGATCCAAAGAAGCTCGAAGAGGTGGATAAGAAGAATGAACCAAATTATTGCCCATACCACCGGTTGCTTGGGCACACTATAGAAAATGCTTTGTCTTTAAGGACTGGCTCAAGAAGAACCTTAAGGAAGAGAATATAACTATCCCGAAAGAATATTTAAGAGAACCTGAAAAGGGTTCCATAAACATTATTTTAGTTGAGCCAATCTCCCCAATTGATCCATATATTGGAACAGATGGACAGATGGATGGAGTACAACTGGAGTACAACTTGGGATGAACTCAAGAGGGTCCTTAATCACATACAAGATTCATCGAAACAAGCTTCAACGAACACTAAAGAAGAATGGAATGAGGTATGGAGCAGATCATCCAAGAAAATACTGAACAAGATCCAGCCTGCATCAAAACAAGCTTCTATTCAGATTCCGCAACATACTAAGCCCAATATGAAGATTTTGCCAGAAGATCCGTCATCGTCAAGAATAAAGAACAACAAGAAGAAAAGCATCACTACAAAGATTGATAGCACGGGGGGTAGGATAGGGGCTGCCTCTACTAGATTGGTTGTCTCGGATTCGGGGAAGAAAATCCTCGAACCCCTGACTTTGTACGATTATCTTTTTATCCCTCCGGGGTCTTATGGATATAATGATTGTGATTTTGGCTACGTTTTAACTGTTTTCGGTGATAACGTAACTGATTATGACCGATCTAACTTCAATCTCATTCCTCAAAATGATCCTCAAATCGTACTCGAGTCCGATGAACTCGTTGTCAAGTCCAAAGAAGACATCAGTAATACTGCTTACGACAACACCGATAACAAAGAGCCAACTCTCGAGCATCATGGTACACCGCTTGCCATCAACTTAGATATTTTTGATGAAGAGGAAAAGACACTAGAAGATTCAACAATGATATCTCAAGAAAAAGAAATCACAGAAGTTAACTTAAGGAGAAAAAAAGTGTTACCACCAAGAACAACTCCAATAGATAAAGGAAAACAGATGATGACTCGAGAAGAGATACCCCCACCTCCACCAGTGGAAGAACCACATGATCAAGTTAAAATCAGAGGATCATACAAAGTAGACTACAACGTGCTAGCTCATCTTAGGAAGTTGCTGACCCGATTAAGCATCTATGACGCTTTGATCCTGTCAAAGGAAATGAGAGTCTCTGGTTATAGCTTTGCTTGACCCAGAAATTTGCTTAGCTCAGTTGGCCAACACATCCTCAGATGAAGTTTGCTCGTTGAAAAAACAGTCAGGGGTAACCTTCACAGATGAAGACTTGCTGCTCGGTAC
>NW_018223610.1:101622-114874 GCF_001263595.1 Phalaenopsis equestris
TAATTTTAGTGGATCCTGGAGCTCCTGGAGCATCTCTTAACTTGATGAGCCTACAGACATTAGATTATTTGGAAATTGAAGCTCAAGAACTTATGGCCGATAAGCTGATGTTAAGAGGATTCAACCAAAAGGGTGAGAGAGCCCTTAGATCAATTACATTACATATGAAGGTTGGAGAACTCGTGACAACCGCTAAATTTTATATCATCGACGCCGAGACCTCTTTCAATGCTCTACTGGGTCGACCATGGATTCATGAGCACAATATGGTTCCATCATCTCTACACCAGTGCATCAAATACCGCAAAGATGGTTAAGAAAATTGCATCAAGGGAGACCTACAACCATTTTTAGTGCATGAAGTTGGTATCCATGAAGATGTGCCGACTACACGCCTCCAAAAAAGATTATCTTCTCATACGAGATTCTGACAAACAAAGATAAAGATTCAGAAGAATCACAAAAAGGAGGCCATTTAACTCCACTTCAGCAATCTTCCACCACTCCCATACAAAGAGATGGTGAAAGGCCATTTAGTTCGTGCACCCGAGGTCAAGGCCGGGGACATGGACGAGGAAGGATCAATCTAATTGTTGAACAGACTAGGCCAACTATCAACATTGGTGATGAAGACAGTTCTGAAGATGAAATAATGATGACAAGACGAAAGAGACCTTAATATGAGATATAACTAGAAGATATAGAAAAGAATGAATATGAAACAATGTATGATCGGATAAACCACTATGTGAATGCTATGATCCTCACTCCGATTCTCCCTCAAAAGGTTGAGATTTTAGAGTTCATGGAAGTCCGTAGTATTGGTTCAAAGTCGATCAAATTTTACCATGCTTCTACCTCTACTGAGCTTGAAAACATGTAAATTTTGATGTTGATTCTAATGAATTAATGGAATGGCCTGTCGGTGACTTCTCGCCTTGTGTTCAAGTTAATTCAATAGGAACACTTACCAAAACAAATGCCAAAAGATAAATTTCAATTTTTTGAAAAATTATGGAATGGTAAAAGTCGAACTCCAAATTCAAAAGAGGTTCTTGGATTTGGTACAGTCGGACCAGTCGATGATTTTGAATTTTGCATGGTTGTTACTGGTGAGTCAAAAGAGGATTGCCTCGATATAGAGGATGACTCTACTGATCAACCAATAGAAGATGCTCCCCCAGAATTTGAGGAAAAAATTAAATCTTCCATTGATGAATTGAAAGAGATTAACCTTGGGACTGAAGAACTACCCCGACCTACATTTATAAGTTCTCTACTTAATGACGAAGAATCTCCATAATTGATCAAACTATTAACAAAATTCAAAGATTGCTTCGCATGGAGCTGCGATTAAATGTTAGGACTGTTCGCAGAGGTTGCAGTCCATAAACTTGGGGTGGACAAGAATTTTTCATGGAAGTCCGTAGTATTGGTTCAAAGTCGATCAAATTGGTAAAACAAGCTCTCAAGAGAATGCGCCTCGAGATAGAACAACAAGTCATCGCCGAGGTGAAGAAATTAGTGGATGCCAGGTTTGTTAAAGAGGAGCAATACCCCACGTGGTTAGGCAACATTGTACCTGTCAAGAAGAAAAACAGACAGATCCGTGTTTTTGTTGATTTCAGAGATTTGAACAAGGCATGTCCAAAAGATGAGTTTCCACTACCTATACCAGAGATAATGGTGGACATTGCTTCAACACATGAAATTTATTCCTTCATGGACAGATCGTCGGGATATAACTAAATCAAGATGGCTCCCGAGGATGGAACACTTGCAGTTTTCAGAACACTGATTGGAATTTTCTGCTACACAATGATGTCGTTCGGCCTAAAGAATGCCAGAGCAACATATCAGCAAATTTGTACAATTTAAGGATTGTGTTTGAACGGTTACGACAATATAATCTTAAGATGAATCCCTTAAAGTGTGCCTTCGGTGTTACCTCTGGGAAATTGAACCAGATAAGATGAAAGCTATCTTGAAAATGCCTCCTCCCAATACCTTGAAACAACTACGTTCCTTCTAAGGGAAGTTGACATATCTAGGACACTTTATTTCTAATCTCTTAGGTAAGTGTCAGCCCTTCTCGACATTAATTAAAAAAGACGCCAAATTTATTTGGGAAGAGAAATGACAGCGGGCTTTTGAGGACGTTAAATAATATTTAATGACACCTCCTGTCTTGGCAGCCGCTATCCCAGGGAAACCTCTAATACTTTATACTGTGGCCTTAGATGACTCTCTCAGAGCCATCTTAGCCCAAGTCAATGATGAGGGTAAAGAAAATGCACTCTACTACTTGAGTCGTCCCCTACTACCGATAGAGATAAGGCATCCACCTATTAAGAAGCATCATATATCGTTAATTTTTGCTGCCTAAAAAGGTTAGACATTACATGCTTTCTCATAAGATCACTCTGATCTTGAAAGTTAATCTGTTGCAATATCTGATGACCCGACAAACACTCTCCGGATGTTTAGCAAGATGGTCGATGATCTTGTTGCAATTTGATATAACTTTTGTTCCCCTCCATGCTATCAAGGGACATATACGAGTAGAATTTCTCGCTGCACACCCACTGCCAGCTGGGTCCTCTCTCAACGACGAGTTACCAGAAGAGCAAATACTACAAATGGAATTCTCCAGTGCGCAACACTGGGAGGTGTACTTCGATGGTGCTTCATTAGCCAAAAATATAAAGGATCAAACACAGTTATATCAGGCAAAACAGGAATCAGTTTGATCTTTATCATGCCAGACAAGGGTATGTTGAGGTTCTCATACCACCTGACAGAGCCATGCACCAACAATGAAGCAGAGTATGAAGCCCTAATCACCGGATTGGAAATGGCCATCTCAATGGATATAACAAGCATTGACGTCTATGGAGACTCCCAACTTGTTATTCAGCAGGTCGCCAAACAATACAGAATTTTGAAACCAAGTTTAGCAGAATACCATCAGTACACGATGAAGCTCCTGGAGCAGATCCCCAATGTGACTTTCTACCGGATTCCTAGGGGAGATAATGCCCATGCCGACGCTCTAGTAAAACTTGCTAAGGAAACGACGTGTCCTCTAGAGGATTCCATTAAAGTTACAGTGCAAGGAAGACGAGTCTTGTCTCAGATCAACTTCGAAACTCTACACAAGCTTGGAAAAGAAGAAACAATAAATACAGTTGCAGACATCAACAAAGATTGACACAAGCTATTAATAGAATATTTGCATACTGGAAAGCTGCCAGAAGATAATTCTGAAGCGCACCACATCACAAAGAGAGCTATGTCTTACGCACTGGTTGGAAATGTTCTCTACAGAAGATCGTTCAACTAGATGTGGCTACGGTGTTTGAGTAGAGTTGAAGCACAAAATATTGTTAAAAAGGTACATGCCAGATTGTGTGGCGCTCACCAGTCTGGACCAAAAATGAAAATGAAGATCAGAAGACTCGGGTATTATTGGCCAGCGATGATGTTTGATTGCATGGATACAACTAAAAGATGTCACCAATGCCAAGTGCATGGAGTGGTCTTACACCAGACTCCGAATCTTCTACACCCAACTGTTGCCTCGTGGCCATTTGAGTGTTGGGGCACAAACATAATAGGTCCGATAGACCCTCCATCTTTCAAAGGACATAGGCTTGCCGCTAATACTTGCCGCTACAGACTACTCCTCCAAATGGGCAGAGGCAGTACCGTTACGTGAGGTTACGATACAGCACATCCTCCAATTTTTCAAAAGCTAAGTCGTCTACCGTTTTGGAGTACTGCAAAGAATAATTTTTGACAATAGGACAGCTTTCAGAAGTACAAAGATCAACAATTTTGTCAAAAGACATGGGATAGATTGGAGACACTCTACGATTTACTATCCCAGAGTAAATGGTCTGGCTGAGGCTTTCAACAAAACAGTGGTATAGATTTTGAAGAAAACACTGGATGAAAATAAAATCGATTGGCACAGTAAATTGTTAGAAGCTTTGCGAGCCTACCGGACAACGTTTAGGACTCCCACTCAGTGTACACCCTATATGCTCGTGTATGGGACCGAGGCTGTGCTACCGCTAGAAGTCTAGACACCATCTCTCAGAGTTTTCATTTTTCATTGCCAACCAACTCACAACCAACTCACAACGGAAGAAAGCGCAAAACTCAGACTTGAAGAACTCGAGAGTCTCGGAGGAAAATGACTGGAAGCACAACAACATTTGGAGCTTTAGCAAGCGAAGATGGTACAAGCCCATGACAAATTGGTCCGCTCGAGGACATTCAAAGTTGATGACCTCGTACTTGTGCTCAAAAGACCTATTCTTACACGTCGCAAAATAAATGGAAAGTTCGAGCCAACTTGAGAGGGACCATTTGTCTTCGAAAAGGTCTACACAGCAGAAGCCTACCATTTAATAGACTTCCAAGGTGAAAGACCCATGTTACCAATAAACGGACGATATCTGAAAACCTATTACTCAACCTGATGCCGCTTGCCTTTGCTTGCTTTGAAACTTTGGAAACTTTGATTGTTTTAGGGTTATCTATGTGGCCAAATGTCTATGACCGGGTCCAAATTTTATAATTAACCTTCATATAATGAAAATTTTAAAAAAAGAAGTTTTAAACTTCAAATTTTCTTCCTTCCACTTTTAATTAAATAAAACTCATACATAAAATTCTTCAAACCCAAAACAAACTAAAATTTACTTTAAACTACCCAAAACAAACTAAAATTTACTTTAATAAATACTTTATTTTGTTCTTGTTCATGTCAAGTCTCCGTCCACTAATGTTTTTCCTGTCGTCTACAGAAAAAATGTCGGGACAGCGGCTGATCTTTGCTTTTCAGGATGGCTGGAACCTCACATTAAATGAGGAAATGACGCCGCGGGACGACACCATAGACTTCAATGTGGATTTCAACTAAGTTAACATGTAATACGAGGGTCCTCTAATGAACGTAGTCAGCTACAAAGAGAAAGAGGGACTTCCTTCACTACTGAGAGTGACCACTAAAGATAACGTATCATGCAAGGGCAAGAATGTGATAACTGAGCGAGATCCGATGGAGGGGTCCAACCGTCTGCCCTCCATGGTAGCTACACTTGCTGGAGGCGCAATAACCACCAATTACGAACGACTTCCCGCTTCGCAAGATGCAACGTAGGAATGCCAGTCACAAGAAGCAGAGAGCTTTTCTACGACAAGAATACAAACGTCAAAGAGAAACAAACAACTTGCTCACCCTTATTCCTGAGGGGCACATTTACGATCCAGACCTGAAAGAAACTTCTGCTAGCTTACCCACCACGGAAGAAGAACCAGGGTTTTTGATGGATTCAAACACACTTCCAGTTTCAGATGTTATGTGCCAGGGTTGCCCGACATGCAACGTTGAAATACCGGCCGGAACATCAGCCACGGGCGCATTTATAGAATGCCCGGGTTGCAATATTCTGCATCTACAGCGTTTCAGTTCATTAGAAGAATACACTTCAAGAACCAATGAGTTTCGGACTTCAGATTTCATGATGGATGAACCATATGTCCTGCTGGGGATGGATCAGTACGTACCGTGGAGCCCAGGGTCGTACATCCCGTTAGAGGTCGAGTCTCATATTCCAGATTGACTAGCACCAGTTTGGGTTCCCGCCGTTGCTCAAAGGAAGGAATGCCCGCAACAGCTTCCAGCCACTGGTATGGTAGAATACTACAAGATAAGCAAATTAAATAAAAGAGAATTCGAGCTCTATGAAGAAGTTCAGGGAAAGTTCGTCAACATATTGGAAGGCTTGGAGCTGTACACCAGGGTTTTCTCCGAGAGTGATGAAAGAAGCATTCTGGACTGTATATTCGATCTAAGAGATACAACTCGAGTGGGCCTTCTCATGGAAAAGATATATTCCGAGCCAAAGAAGTGGATGAGAGGGAAGGGAAGAATCACCATCCAATGTTGCTGTTGTTATAACTTCACAAATGATAGACAGGGGAATCCGCTTAGGATCCTTGGTCATGATCAAGTAGATCCGCTACCACTGATGATAAAATGGAAGATCAAAAGGATGGTCAAATGGAATATTCTACCTGCTACCTGCATTCCCAACAGTTGCATTATCAATATCTATGAAGAGGGTGATTGCCTTCCCCCACACATTGATCATCATGATTTCGTGAGGCCTTTCTGCATGGTTTCATTTATGAGCAAAAGAAATATCCTATTTGGAAAGGAAATCAATATCATCAGCCTTGGTGAATTCAGAGGTTCTGTGGAGATTCCTCTTCCAGTTGGTTCAGTACTTGTTCTTAAGGGCAACGGTGCAGACGTTGCCAAACATTGCATTCCAGGAGTAAAACACCATAGGGTGTCTGTGACTTTCCGCAGGATGGATGACAGTAAAATGCCATATGGATTCCAGCAGGACCCAGAATTGGAGAAGTTACTTCCATACGAGCTGTGAGAAGGTTGTACCTCTAAGTACATGCCAAGGGAACTCTTATCCTGGAGCATGAAGAAGGTGATCAGGAGCTCAATATACGTGGTACAAAGGGTTCACTTACTTTCTTTTAACAGCATGACATGTATCTGATGTATTCAGTTTACAGTGTATTCATATCATGAGATATTCTCGATGTATTTTGACATGGACTACATAATGTACCTTTTGAGGCGTCAGCCTGTGTTTGATCTGTAACATCTTTATTGAAACAGATTGACGAACATTTCTCTCAAATTGCGCCTTTCTGTCAGTTGCTTTTTGTGCGAGGGTTGAAAGCCACGAACCACGCGTTGGTTCAAAGTTTCAATGAACAAAGAATGAAACAACAAATATTTAACAATATTTAACAATAAATAAAAAATAATCATCAAATAAATAAACAACAAAACAAATTTCTTTTGAAAATCAACCAATTAAAATTAAAACTTTCTTTTAAACAAATTTCTTTTGAAAATCAACCAATTAAAATTAAAACTTTAAAAACATATTTTAGAAAATTAAAATGTGAGAAATATCTGTTGAGTGAATTCTCTCATTTTCAGAGTTTTTTACTCTTTGTGCGTGCAATACAACCATCTTTATTTGAATTAACTTTCTTCAATCCCCGCAAAATTTTGTATTCTGCACAAAATCTCACAAAGTTCTACAAATCTTCTTCAACAAAGAACCTTTCCACATGACACCCTTCTGCAAATTCAACACCACAAGCTCTTTTTAAATTTCAATTCTTACATTTTTGAATCAGTATCTAAATCCTGATTCTCACATTTCGAGGTCGATACCTAAATTTTGACTCTCTTCTTGGAATTGATACTTACATTTCAATTCTCACATCTTCGAATCAGTACCTAAATCATGATTCTCTCATTTTGAGGTCGATACCTAAATTTCAACTCTCTTCTTGGAATTGATACTTACATTTCAATTCTCACATCTTCGAATCAGTACCTAAATCCTGATTCTCATCTTTTGAGGTTGATAACTAAATTTCTACTCTCCTTTTGAAATTGATACTTACATTTCAATTCTCACATCTTCGAATCAGTACTTAAATCCTGATTCTCTCATTTCGAGGTCGATACCTAAATTTCAACTCTCTTCTTGGAATTGATACTTACATTTCAGTTCTCACATCTTCAAAACAGTACCTAAATCCTGATTCTCATCTTTCGAGGTCGATACCTAAATTTCGACTCTCTTCTTGGAATTGATACTTACATTTCAATTTACATTTCAATTACATTTCAATTCTCACATCTTTGAATTAATAACTAAATTCTGATTCTCACATTTCAAGGTCGGTATCTAAATTTCGACTCTCATTATCTTTCCAAAATTAATACTTAAATTTCAATTCACACCTTGGGGTCAGCACTTATATACTGACTCCCATCCTTTAGAAATTTTTAAAATTTCACAACTCAAAATTCACTCTTCGATCCCCATCGAGAGTCCTTACTCCTTGATTTCAATCATACGATCATCCGTTAGTATCCCCAGCAAAAATAAAACAAATCATACACACAACTCTACACATACTTCCAGGTCAGTTGACTTAAAAGTTTGTATTAGTTTTTGTTGATCTCGTCATTCAAAGCCAATACGCGCGGTGTGCTTGCCCAGCACACTGCACCTATTGGGGGTCCATTTGTTGACCTCACTTCTGGTTGAGGTTTAGTTTTTCCTCTTTAGTAGCCTAAGGTCTAGACATAGAACTTTCCTATTGACTATTCTTAGAAAACTAGACATGAAACCCTCACCATTAGAAATTCTACCATCTTCTTTACTCAACTTGAAGTTCCACATATTAGTCCTAACCTCTAGCACTTAGTAGGTGGGGTCACTATAAGGGAAACTCAAGATGAGTCACCCTTAGGATTGCTGGACCTTAGGGTCGACCCTGGGTGTTGGTCTGGAGCTAAGGTACTCACTGTACTCACAACCCTAAACTCAAATTTCTAGCCTAGGTCCCTTGATCTTTTTGGGATACTCATGTAGATGACCCCTTAAACCTACCAGCCCTAGGGTTATGGTTTGGCTAAGACCACTATATAGAGAACCCAAAATGGGGTTTCCATTGGTCCATGGCTTGTTGGTGATGGTTGGTACTTCAACTCTACCAAAATACCCATCTTGGCCTTTTACCCCTAAAACACCCCAAATTACTAAGATACCCCTCCATAGCCCAAAATTCTAAAAATTCCAAAAAATTCCCAGAAAATCTCAATAAATCTCAAATATTTCCAATTTCATTTTTTTCAACTAGCACATGACCCTATTTGGCCAATTGGACCATCTTTAACTAAAACCCCCAAATTTGCCTTTAAGGGCCCAAATTTCCCAAATTGAACTCAAATGTCCATCAATTTGACCTCAATTGACCCCAATTACAATCCTAAACTCAAATTAACTTTTCATATGGCCAAGTTAAACCAAATCTAACCTTAATTGGCTCTCTATTTGAGTCCAATTTTGATTTAGATCAAAATCCCAATTTTGATTTAGATCAAAACCCCAATTTTGACCACATGACCTAATCTTACCAAATTGAACCAATAGCCTAGTCAATTGGCCCGAATTAATGTTGAAAAATCTTCATAACATTCATAAACATCAAAATAAACCATCAATTGGCCTTGGTGAAGCCTCAAATCCATTTGATTTTGGCCTAAATCCAAAATTCCCAAATTTAGCCCCAAATTGGCTAAGTCCCCAAATTTCACCCAATTGGTTGCCTTAACCTCCAAATTGGCATCCAGTTCATGTTGAAAACTCTTCATAGGGTCCCTATTGACCATTTAAAACAATGAATTTGGACTTAGCCCAAGATTAACGCAAGCTAGACTCAAGCCTAGCCCAACATGACCAAATTGACTAAAATTCAAAATTCCCTAAAATTGACCCTTCAATTGAGCTCAAAACCTTCAATAAAATTGACCCTTCAATTGAGCTCAAAACCACTTCCATCCTTCAAAGAAGTTGTTCCTTATGATCATCTAACCCAAATGAAACATTTATGTGAGCCAATTAACATGGCTAACCTAGCCCAAATCCAAGTTTTGGTAATTTGCACCCACTTGGGCTCATGCACTAAATGTGACCTAACTACCCTAAAGTCACCAAATTAACTCCATCACAGCCATTAGGTTGACTTAGTGACCAGTCCAAACACCATGAAACTACTTAAATCAAGCCATGGACCAAAGGCTCCTCAAATCAAGGGATATTATTTCCAAAAATGCATGTGCTTAAGATATCCTTACCAAAATTAGGTATTATTGCACTAAATTACTGTGACATATTCCCCTGGGTTCCCTGAGCTCCTAGCCACCTCCCCATGGCCTGAAGCAAAACCGAGAGCCACCCTCATGGCATCTCACCCAAATCAAACCTAGAGGCCAGCTCAACCAATCTAATGGATGGAGCTCCTGTGCCGTCCACCTAAGCACCACAATGCACCCAAACTTATGCCCTGAGAGCCACCCCATGACCATTTTTTATAAAAACTCACCTCCACATCCATGGGAGGTGTGCTGAAATTTCCTTAGAGAGGCCTCTCCAAACTTCCCACAGAGCTTCCCTAAGATCCCCTCAGTGCATTCCAACCATTTTCACCCACTAATTCCCATTGCCGGAGCTGAATTTTGAGCTTGGAACCTTGCCCGAAACCAGGACAAAGCCCATTACATCTCCACACTCCACAAAACTAAAATTAACTCTACCCACACCTTCACAACCAAGAAAGAAGACAAAGCCCCATAAAATCCCCCTTCCACAGAGCCTCTACCATAGCTCTAGACCAACACTCAAATCCGGTCGTGATCGAATTCATACCTAGGCCTTACACCAAGATCAAGGACTCAATCCTTAGCCTCCTTGGACCTCAATGAACGTGTCGAGCACGTCTAATTGAAGCTTCCCTTCTCAGAGCAAAGGTATAAAACTTCTCCTCCTTTCGAGCCCATTTTAATTCTCCATTTACTTAGGCTTGATTTCATGATGTATTTACCATATGAATGTGTTTGTCTTACTTAGATGAGCATTTTAAAAAAAATCTCACTTAATTTGGTTGACAAATGAGAGAGATCTTAAGCCTCAAAGGTGGACGGTTCTCGACCTAACCTATCAGAGATGATGACTACGCGGCGTTCGATCGTGCGTGTATTGAATGGACGACCAAGATGCAGTCGGACAACACTTCTTTACACAAACAAGCCGGACACATGGCTTCTGGCGTGGACGGCGGCGTCAAATAGTAGCGCGCCGCGTGGAGTTTCGGAGGCACCTTAGGATGACGAGGCGCCGCGTGGATAAGTAGATAAATGGGGCTTTTTCCTATTTATTTAAATACCCCTAACTTAGAAAATTCATAACTTTGTTTAAAAAAATCACAAAAATAAAATAATAAAATAAAAATACTCTCTTTCTCAGTGAACAGAGGAGAACAATGTGGAATAAATTTAAAGTGCATTTGATGCATATTTTATTTATAATTAATTAAACGCTTTTCCAAATCATTTGATTCTCCATGCATATTGACACATCACATTGGCTTGAAATTTTGGCATGTTGTAGCCTCTGTCAAGGAGAACATCCTCTGATTTTTTCCAAAGTTAGAGGAGGTTCCTAGACAAAGATCCATATTTTTCAAGTTTATGCACATTATTTCCTGTAAAATATCATGGAAATTAGCATGTTGATTAAAAAATTCCAAGAAAATTTTGGAAGGTTTATGATGACCAGGGAACCTTTAAGAAAATTTTTCATGAGTCAAGTCATTTAAAATGCACCTAATTTTCACAAACACTAAATCACTAAGATAATTAATTTTGAAAGATATGAACATTTAAATGACTTGATTTTTGATCTCCACTACTATTTATGATCCAGAAAACTCACCATAAGAATTTCAAAATGTTTTGAGTTCGTTTGATAACTTAAGTTGATTTTTAAAGAGAAACATCATTTTTGGCATTTAAATGATTTTTTAAAAATCAAAATATAACTCAAACATTTGTAAAAAATTATTTTTTGAGTTCTATGTGATCAGGGACATTTTATAAAAATAAAATGATATTTAAAATAAAAACTTCGTTTTTAGCCTATTTTAAATATTTAAAATAATTAAAAATCCATAAAAATCACAAAAATAACTAAATTGAAGGAAATATTCAAAATTACTTCCTAAGCACTTAGGGACAATTAAAACATTTTTCCTGATTTTCTAAACAAAGATATTGAATTTTAAAACTTAAAAATGAATTTTTTAAGGCTAACAATGAGTTTTCATTAAAATAATCCAAATAAATCAAATAAAATTTAGAAAAATATAAAATCTTTTTCTCTGAGTTTTTTGACCTTAGGGAGACTTTTCAAAAATACAAAACTTAATTTTCTCCATTTAAAATATTTTATATTTAATAAATACCCCAGAACTTAAAATAATTGTAATAATTTAAATAAAATTGAAAAAATCATGAAATTTGGTCTAAAGAGTCCTCCAGTCTAAGTCTATCTCCAGTAAAAATTTTAATGGATTAGTATCTACCTTGGTCAAGTTAGCAATTTTCTTTGAAAAATCCTATTTTTGGATGAAAATAATTATATAAATTAAATCAAATTTTAAAAAATCACATTTTCTCCTCTGATGTCTCAATTGACCCATGAATGAGGTAGGATAAAAATTTCAAAGTCATTTGATTTGAATTTGATAAATTATGAAGTGATAGAGCCTTAGGGGCAAATGTGTATTTTTGGAAAATTAGCCTTAATTAACATTTAGGCTTAATTTAAGGAGGGAAATGGGTAACCTCTTATCTTAATCAATTTATTTGATGTTTGAAACACAAGGAGTTAATTGACAGAAACCAATTTCACTTTCCTCATTAAAAAAGGTAAGTTAATTAATTTCTAAATTATTAAAATTTGAAAGTTTATTAAAATAAAATGAATCTAGGACTTAGGGGTATGACTTTTGAAGTTAATAATTAATCAATTTAATAAACCTATTTTGGTGCTCAAATAAAATTTAAATCATGAATCATGACCACCTTTTGAAAATTAATTAAGACACTCACGTAGGTTTTAAGGGCTTAGTAGTGCCTTAGGCTAAATCAAGTTTCATTTAAATGAGGATTAGAAAAGTAAATATCATTGAAAATTAAAACATCTTTCAAACACTGCAAGCCCAATTAGGGTTGAAATTTAGCTAAGTGTTCCAACAACACTAACTTGCCTCTTTAAGGGTCTTCACCCACATAATTCTTAAATTGAATCACAAGTGATAATTACCCTATTCTTAGGGATAATTGAGAAATCAATATTCACTGAGCATTAAGGGTATTTATAGGATGAATTATTAAGCGATATAATAAGTTTAAAAGAACTCAGAATTTTCCACCATGCAGCGAGAAAGTAGCATGGACCTGCTTCTTTCTCTTGATCTGCTGGACATCTCGGAGATCTACCAAACTTATTATATCTTGCTTGATAAAGTCATCCTTAATTGATCAAATAGATACCCATCAAGATATGACATAGGGTTAGGACAACTACCAAAACCTTACTTTTCCTGCTCTCCATAAATGTCTTAACATGCATTTTAAGTTTTAGGTGGTGGAACGAGAAGACTCGCCAGGTACGCTTCTATAGTTTTCAGCGTTGTCTTTCTTGTACTTTCATACTATACTTTTATACCTGCAAATTTGCATGCTAAACAACGATGCCACCCTGCATGAAAACTAAAACTATCA